>NC_091246.1:106235000-106538030 GCF_042477335.2 Ovis canadensis
CCTTAAGGGAAGGTATCTGAGTGATACCTGAGTATTGGTTATTTTTCTTAGGAGGCAAGATTATTGCCCAGGCAATCTTAAAAACCTTTGTCTACCCTATGGATTCCTGCTTATAGCCTGGGCTGTAATCTCTGGTCTATTTATCCAGGGACACAAGAGAGTCCCTTATGTTCACAAGGATTCCTTGTGGTGCTCAGTGACCAGGAGGGCATGGGAGTCAGTTGGAGCATCACAGATTTCTCTTCAGTGTAGCATGGCTATTATCAATTTGCTAAAAAATGAACTGTCCACTGAATGCAAGCCACATCTCTTTGCATTTTGCATGCACTGATCTAGATGTGCACTGTTATAAATTACAGTACATGTCCTGTGTCATCTGACAACTCTGCTTTATTAGCTTTTGTGTAAATGAGGTTACATAATAACAGGTGATTTATAATTGTTGTGACAGTTTTTAACTTCATTCTACTGAAGTCTAATTGGGTTTGAAAAGCATACTCTTGACTCTTGGTCTAGTGGTTGCGATCACAGACTCGGTTGTCGTATTTTCTGGGTTTGAATATTGGCTCCCATGTCCTGGGAATGTTTACTGATCTCTTCTCTCCGTTTTCCCAACTACAAATAATAGATGGTAAAAGTATCTATCTCACAGGGTTATGATAAAGACTAAATATCTTAATACATATAAAGTAATTCAGGCAGTACACAAAATACAGGCATACTTCATTTTATTGTTTTATTGGGCTTCACAGATACCATGTTTTTTACAAATTGAAGGTTTGTGGCAATCTTGCATTAAGCAAGTCTATTGGTATCATTTTTCCAACAGCATTTGCTCACTTTGTGCCTCTGTGTTACATTTTGGTAGTTCTCACACTGTTTCAAACTTTTTCATTATTATTATATTTGTTTTGGTGATCTGTAATAAGTGACCTTTGATGTTACTGTTGTAAAAAAAAAAGACAACCCATTGAAGGCTCAGATGATGGTTAGCACTTTTTTTCTTTCTTTAGTAACAAAGCATTTAAAAATTAAGGTTTGTGCATATTTGCGCAAAATGATATTGCACACTTAACAGACTCCAGTATAGTGTAAACATGAATTTTATATGCACTGGGAAACCAAAACAATTTGTGTGACCTCCTCTATTGCAATATTCACTTTATTGTGGTAATCTGGAACTGAACCTGCAATATCTCTAAGGTCTGCTTGTATGTGCTGAGCAAATAGTAACTATTATTATTACTAAACATTCAAAAATCACTTGGGAAAGAAATTGGTCTTGTTGAACTTATTTTCATATACTGTAGAGCCTATGATTTGTACAAACGAACTCTTTGTTTCCTGCTATAGATTTTTGTGCATGTTGGAGCTGCTCCTTGTTATAAATGATAAAGTTCAGTAAAAAGGCACTGGGGTAGATATACATTATGACTGGAACACATATGATGTCCAGTTAGTCCCCACATGGTTGACTCAGTGCCACTGTTTAGACTGCACAGTTCTACAATCTAGGCAGTAGTGACTTGACAGTGTTTTTTAGTCTGTCTTTTGAAATTAAAATCTTTGAACTTGGATGGCTTTAATGAGAAGTATTTCCCCAGAGAGGTAGGATCAAGATGGCAGAGTAGAAAGATTCTGGGTTCACTTTCTCCCCGACACATACCCAGACCATAATTACATGCAGAACGACTCTCTCTGACTTGAAGACGAACTTAACGACTCTCCTACAGTTAAGGATATAAAGACAAAACCACATTGAGATGTGTAGGAAGGGCAGAGACAGGAGTTAGTCAGGACACACACTAATGGCACAGTGGCTCACAAGCAGTGGCTGATATTACAGACTTGGAGGTCTCCTCCAAGGGGCAGGGAGTTCAAGCCCCACACAGTGTACCCCCAGCCCTGGGAACCAGCATTAGAAAAGCTGAGCCCCTATAACCGACTTTGCAAACAAGCAAGGCTTATGGAGAGAGTCAGAGGGTTAGAGGAAATTATGGGCTTATGTACAAACTCACTTGTTCTGAGTCCCAGGTCAGAGGCAGCAGATGAAAAAGAAACTGGCATTCTAGCCAGCCTGCCATGACCACCCTAGCATGCCCCACTGGCCCACACCTGGCTCTTGCTCTAGCTCTTCTGTCAAGGTGGCAGCCCCTCATGTGCCCCAGGAAAAGACTTGACCCATGTCGGGCTTCAGCTCCAGTCCTCTAGTCAAAACCACTGGGCGTGTACAGTCTACACAAGGATGCACCTGCACAAGGCCATACCTTCAAGACTGGGAGAGGCAACTGTATTGCCTAATTCACAGAGACAAACAGAAAGTCAATCAAAATTAGAAGACAAAAGAATTTGCGCCAAAGAAAGAACAATAAGGGAAAAACCTCAATAGAATGGAGATAAGTACTTATCTGATAAAGAGTTAAAAGCAATGGTCATGTCTGATGCTCAGTGAACTTGAGAGAACAATGGAGGAACCAATGAGAACATCAACAAAGAGAAAATATTAAAAAGAACCAATCAGAGCAGACATATGCAATAAATGAAATGGAAAATACACAAGAGGGAGTCAGCAGCAGATCTGTGGGCCTTTGGTTCACTCGTATAAATGGACTGAGACTTCAAAGCATAAAACAAATGACTGGGCAATGAATGAACTGGGAAACAGAGCAATAAACCAAATGTAAGTATGGACCAGAGATGAATGGATGCAGAAACAGGGCAGTGAAGTGGCTTTTGTTTGTAGAGGAAGCTGAAGCTTCCATGTGACATGGTTTTTTTTCTGGGTGGCCTCCCTCCCTATTCCTATACAGTAACATGTATGTTGTCTGAATAGATTAAAACTAATCTGATGGACTAGAATTCACAGTTGTAAAGTGTAAGCACAGCTGAGACCATTTTCCTGGGTGAACCCTATACTGTAAGTGAGTTTTCAATGAGGGAAAAGTGTTTTTTGGCAAAAGAGCAGATAAAGAGCAAGAAAAATGCTTTGTGTAAAAATTTAGAAATACTGCTTCATCATGAAGCTAAAATTGTGACTATTTGCTTATGGAAATGCATTTTTACTTAAAAACACAATGACTGAAGTACATATTTTCTTTTAAAGTTTGTATATCTGTTAATGTCTGTGTCACTGAGCTTGCTAAGGATTTGTCTTCTTCAAGGTTTATCTTGACCTACCTGATTCTAAATTCCTTCAGCATTTGGTGACCACTAGATTGTTTTCATCCTGCTGAAAACTTCCCTGGTGTTTTTGTTAGTGTTGATCAATGCTGAGTAAAATCAGAGGGAAAAAATGGAAGGCCCACTCATTCATTCATTTATTTATTCAGTAAATATTTTTTGGATACTGAACACGGTGCTCTGGACTGAAGATATGGCAGTTACTACAACAGATCACAAGGTGAAATTTCAGATTGCACCTGAAATTTACTAAACGTCTAGAAGGGTATACATTTAATTAAGAATTTGGACTTATATGCTTAGTTCAGAACAAATGAAGATTAGTAGGGAACACTGTCTTCCTTATAACTTAAGTAAAGATTCTAAACAGGGTACTTTACATATATATGGTAGTAAGTTAGTTTCTGTTTTGATGTGTAAGAAGTGATGTGAATTCTAAAAGATTTTTATAATTCACAAAGCCTAGAAAAATAATGTTTTAAATGATCATTTTATAGATAAGTAACTTGGCAAATAACATAAGAAGTAAAAGTATATTTGCAATGAATCAAGTGTATACCTCCTTAATTCTGGAGTTAAAGAAAATACTAATGTACTTGGCATATGCTGTTAATAAAACTTTACGAATTTATTAATATGGAGGACACATCATTTAATTTTTGATACATCCTGTTTTTTTTGTAGTAAGATCTGGCATTCTCGCCCCATTAGAATTTAGCATAAACAGAGACCATGAAAAAATATTTTCTTCCTGCTGGCAAACAAAACCAGAGATGGAACATATTGTGCTCCTGCAGATTCAGAGGAGCCACAGATAATAAGCACATTTGCAATCACCTAATAGCAAGGCTGAAATTACCCTGTTCCTATTAAGCTAAAATATAATGAAGAGTGGTAGGTGACACATGGTCACACTCCCATAGTCACCATGAGAAAATGATATCTCTGGTTAAAATAATGAGGAGAGAAAAGAAAAGACTCTTCTTTATGAGATATGTCTTTTTTAAAAAATATAAATTTATTTATTTCAATTGGAGGTTAATTACTTTACAATATTGCATTGGTTTTGCCATACATCAACATGAGTCTGCCACAGGTATACACGTGTTCCCCATCCTGAACCCCCTCCCACCTCCCTCCCTTTACCATCCCTCTGGGTCGTCTCAGCGCCCAGCCCCAAGCATCCAGTATCATGCATCGAAACTGGACTGGCTATTCGTTTCATACATGATATTATACATGTTTCAATACCTTTCTCCCAAGTCATCCCACCCTCGCCCTCTCCCTCTGAGTCCAAAAGACTGTTCTATACATCTGTGTCTCTTTTGCTGTCTCACATACAGGGTTATCATTACTATCTTTCTAAATTTCATATATATACGTTAGTATACTGTATTGGTGTTTTTCTTTCTGGCTTACTTCACTCTGCATAATCAGCTCCAGTTTCATCCACCTCATTAGAACTGATTCAAATGTATTCTTTTTAATGGCTGAGTAATACTCCATTGTGTATATGTACTACACCTTTCTTATGCATTCATCTGCTGATGGACATCTAGGTTATTTCCATGTCCTGGCTATTGTAAACAGTGCTGCGATGAACATTGGGGTACACGTGTCTGTTTCAATTCTGGTTTCCTTGGTGTGTATGCACAGCAGTGGGATTGCTGGGTTGTGTGGCAGTTCTATTTCCAGTTTTTAAAGGAATCTCCACACTGTTCTCCATAGTGGCTGTACTAGTTTGCATTCCCACCAACAGTGTGAGAGGATTCCCTTTTCTCCACACCCTCTCCAGCATTTATTGCTTGTAGACTTTTGGATTGCAGCCATTCTGACTGGCATGAAATGGTACCTCATTGTGGTTTTGATTTGCATTTCTCTGATAATGAATGATGTTGAGCATCTTTTCATGTGCTTGTTAGCCATCCATATGTCTTCTTTGGAGAAATGTCTGTTTAGTTCTTTGGCCCATTTTTTGATTGGGTCAGTTATTTTTCTGAAATTGAGATGCAGGGGTTGCTTACATATTTTTGAGATTAGTTGTTTGTCAGTTGCTTCATTTGCTATTATTTTCTCCCATTCTGAAGGCTGTCTTTTCACCTTGCTTATAGTTTCCTTTGTTGTGCAAAAGCTTTTAAGTTTAATTAGGTCCCATTTGTTTATTTTTGCTTTTATTTCCAGTATTCTGGGAGGTGGGTCATAGAGGATCCTGCCGTGATGTATGTCAGAGAGTGTTTTGCCTATGTTCTCCTCTAGGAGTTTTATAGTTTCTGGTCTTATGTTTAGATCTTTAATCCATTTTGAGTTTATTTTTGTGTATGGTGTTAGAAAGTGTTCTAGTTTCATTCTTTTACAAGTGGTTGACCAGTTTTCCCAGCACCACTTGTTAAAGAGATTGTCTTTATTTCACTGCATATTCTTGCCTCCTTTGTCAAAGATAAGGTGTCCATAGTGCGTGGATTTATCTCTGGGCTTTCTATTTTGTTCCATCAATCTATATTTCTGTCTTTGTGCCCATACCATACTGTCTTGATGACTGTGGCTTTGTAGTAGAGCCTGAAGTCAGGCAGGTTGATTCCTCCAGTTCCATTCTTCTTTCTCAAGATTGCTTTGGCTATTTGAGGTTTTTTGTATTTCCATACAAATTATGAAATTATTTGTTCTAGCTCTGTGAAAAATACCATTGGTAGCTTGATAGGGATTGCATTGAATCTATAAATTGCTTTGGGTAGTATACTCATTTTCACTATATTGGTTCTTCCGATCCATGAACATGGTATATTTCTCCATCTATTAGTGTCCTCTTTGATTTCTTTCACCGGTGTTTTATAGTTTTTTATATATAGGTCTTTTGTTTCTTTAGGTAGATATATTCCTAAGTATTTTATTCTTTTCATTGCAATGGTGAATGGAATTGTTTCCTTAATTTCTCTATTTTCTCACTATTAGTGTATAGGAATGCAAGGGATTTCTGTGTCTTGATTTTATATCCTGCAACATTACTATATTCATTGATTAGCTCTAGTAATTTTCTGATGGAGTCTTTAGGGTTTTCTATGTAAAGGATCATGTCATCTGCAAACAGTGAAAGTTTTACTTCTTCTTTTCCAATTTGGATTTCTTTTATTTCTTTTTCTGCTCTGATTGCTGTGGCCAAAACTTCCAGAACTATGTTGAATAGTAGCAGTGAAAGTGGGCACCCTTGTCTTGTTCCTGACTTTAGGGGAAATGCTTTCAAGTTTTCACCATTGAGGATAATGTTTGCTGTGGGTTTGTCATATACAGCTTTTATAATGTTGAGGTATGTTCCTTCTATTCCTGCTTTCTGGAGAGTTTTTATCTTAAATGGACATTGAATTTTGTCAAAGGCCTTCTCTGCATCTATTGAGATAATCATATGGCTTTTATTTTTCAATTTGTTAATGTGGTGAATTACATTGATTGATTTGCAGATATTGAAGAATCCTTGCATCCCTGGGATAAAGCCCACTTGGTCATGGTGTATGATCTTTTGAATGTGTTGTTGGATTCTGATTGCTAGAATTTTGTTAAGGATTTTCGCATCTATGTTCATCAGTGATATTGGCCTGTAGTTTTCTTTTTTTGTGGCATCTTTGTCAGGTTTTGGTATTAGGATGATGGTGGCCTCATAGAATGAGTTTGGAAGTTTACCTTCCTCTGCAATTTTCTGGAAGAATTTGAGTAGGATAGGTATTAGCTCTTCTCTAAATTTTTGATAGAATTCAGCTGTGAAGCCGTCTGGACCTGGGCTTTTGTTTGCTGGAATATTTCTGATTACAGTTGAGATATATCTGTTTTTTTTTTTTTTTAGAAAAATTTCTTTTGCTTTCACATAATGAGAAGAGACAGAGAATGACTTATTTTTCTTAAATTTGCCATTGCAACTTCCAGGCAATACAAATACAACTTCTCTCTCCCACACTCAAATTCTTTAGAGCCTCTAGGAAAAGTCTAGGGCATTTAAAATGGATTTTATTCTTCTCTTTGTAATTTTTCTATCTTATTTCTGCATACGCCATGGTAAAACAAGCAAGCAAATTAAAGAATAAAACAAAACTAGCTGAATTTGGGAAAGCAGCACATTATTTTGTAAACAAGTTAACAAATGGATAAAAAAACCATGTATTAATTGCTTAAATTTAATCCTTTGGGCAGATTTTAGAGTAATTTTTGTGTAAAAACTATTATGCATATTGGATCACTAATTGAGCAAGAAAAATGTTAGAAAATTCTAAGAAATATCTAAAAACCAATTTCCCGTGATCCAAGAGTTTGTGTTTACTTGGAAAAATAAAATAAGAGAAAGTCAAGGAATTCCACTGCATCTCAGAGCAATGAACATTTTGAGTATATTCCTGATATTTTAAATCTTTCCATCCATTTTGAATTGGAAGACATGGAAGTGGAGGCAAATCTGCAGCACAGTCATGGCCATGATACTGAACCTTAAGGCTGTGTTTCTTCAAAGTCAGGAGTGTTATCCAGGCTGAAGCTGACACTGATACATATCCTTGAGATTTTCTGTTCACCTCTTTGATTTGGGGTCTGTGTTATGGACTGAATGTGTTCCCTCCAAATTCATATGTTGAATCCTTAAAGCCCAGTGCAGCTATATTTGGAGATAGAGCTTGTGAGGAGGTGATAAATTAATATGAGGTCATAGGATGTGCCCTAATACACTTGGACTAATGCCCTTATAAGAAAGGGGAGAGACACCAGAGCTTGCTCTCTCTGCTATATGAGTACACATTAAGGTGGTGTCTGTCTTCAAGCTACAAAGGGAACTCTCACTAGGAACTGCACTGGGTCAGCACGTTGACCCTGAATTTGCCAGCTTCCAGAACTTTGAGAAAACAAATTTCTGTTGTTTAAGCTACCCAGTCTATGATAGCTTGTTATGAGAGTCTTGAGCAGAACTTGGAAATTAAAATACCCAACCCTATTCAAAACTCAAGATCCATACACATACATTGTTAAATGTGGTAGATTGCCTTAGGAAGGGGAGTTCAGGGCCCCCATTAGGAGAGCCATTGGAGGAAGTTTATAAAGCTCAAACTCAGGCACTGACTTAAGTCACATATGAGAATTCCTGCTAGCTAGCGGAGATGTTTTTTAAACAGAGATTTAGCAACAGAGCTGCTTACTGCTGAGTTTCAGATATTAATGTAGAAGTGACTTATTCATGAAAAACAAATATGCAAGAGGCCTGCAAAACTGGCCCAAACTGTGGCTCTTTCAAGTATTCGTTATAAGAAATTGATGAACAAATTATAATTTTCTAGACCTCATTTTCCACATCTATAAAATGGGGATGCTACCTATGATTGTTATGATAATTATATGAATTAATGCATATAATATACTTAGTACCATGTCTGAATGTGAAAGTTGCTCAGTTGTATCTGACTCTTTGCAACCCCATGGACCACACAGTCCATGGAATTCTCCAGGCCAGAATACTGGAGTGGGTATTCTTCCCCTTCTCCAGTGGATCTTCCCAACCCAGGAATCAAACCAGGATCTCCTGCATTGCAGGTGGATTCTTTACCAACTGACCTGCCAGAGAAGCCCAGTACCATGTCTGGCACTTAGAAATTCTATATGTAAATTTAAACTAAAGAATAGTAGTAGTAATTATGATATTATGTCCTTGTTTACTTGTTGAAGTATCTCTCTTATTTTTACTTGCAACTTTTTGGAAAAGTTTTTTTTTTTCATATTTTTTACCTCTCAGCTTTTATTCAGCGTATATCATCTTACTGATTTGAGGTGTTGGAAAAGAGCTAAGGCTTTCTTTAGGGTATGCAAGAGTCTTCTCCTTTCTTATTGTCATTCTAGGTTTTCTGGTATTTTGGCAAGCTTTCCACAAAGCTTTCCAACTTCTTAGTCTTCTGCAGCAGAGAATCCACTGGTGAGAGGTTTTTTCCTCTGATTTTAACTGAAGGACAGAACCAGTCTTCTGGGGGTGAGGGTGTGGCTTTGGGCAATTGGAGTGCTCCTGATGATTGTATTTGCCTACTGGACTACCCTTGACCTACTTCCTTTTCACCTCTAATTGCTCCACCCCCTTGCAGTATTGTTGTAACTGCACCGCAGCTTTCTAGGTCTTCCAATATTGATTTGGACTTAATTTTATTTTTATAAAGACCTGTGTCATTTCAATGAATTTTTTGAAGGAGTGACTATTCAAAGCTGTTTGTAGGCTAACCATATTTAACTGAAAAATAATTACTTTTAAAGATAAAATAAAAGCAATGATAAATAACAACAAAAAATGTAGTCCTGCAATCCTTCAAGTTAATGGTTTAAGGTGTTGGCAAGTAGAGCAAATAAGTGCTGTAGGAGAAGGGGAAATGAGGCAGATGAAGTTGTAGCACAGAGAGGGAACCAAGACTAGGAGTATTCATAGCCTGGGCTGTGGTTTGCGAGCCTGAGGTGAGGATTATGTGTTAAATAACTGGAAAAGGTCTGTGGGATGGATGTTTTTGGATACTTGGAGAAGTGAGCCAGGTGCGAGAAAGTGGTGAAGCGGCAGCTCTGAAGCTTTACTCTTCTTTCTCCTCCCCCTGTCCCGCCTCACGTAGTCTGGATGGCTTCTGAGTGAAAAGCAGATACAGCCTTGGAACAAGGAACAGTATAATGGCAGCAGCTAATGGAAAAAAAAAGATAACAAGGTCAAGAAGAGCAAAGAGAAATGGTGTTTCTGAGGCTCCCTGCTTGAATGAGCCAGGTTTGGGAGAATTTGAGGATACTTAATTAAAAAAGAAACATGGTAATATATCCCTACATAATTACTGCTAGTGTTTTTCTCTGTTTGAGAAAGGCATAGATCATCAAAGGCATAAGATATAATTTACGGAGATGTAATTATTTAGTACACAACACCAGTCATTTGAGCAACACTTTTATACTTCTGTTTTTATGAATCACTCACATAGAACTGTATTCCAAATATGTGTACGTTACCTTTAATATTTTCTAAGTTGGAAAATGCCTGCTTTTAAGATGCATCTAAATTTTTTGAAGTATCCAAAAAACACATAGAATCAAGTTAGAGGATAAGATCTTGATCAAACTGAAGTTATCAATGTCATTCCTTGTAAGGCTCATAAAGTATCCTTGGGGACAAGTCCAGAAGAAGCCTTGCAGTAGGAGAAAATATGTATAGTGGCCAAATAAATCTCTAAAGGCAAAATGATCACCTGTTCTCTGCCTGGAGGTAGGTATTCAACAAGTGCCGAATGAATAAGAAAAGGGAGAGAGAGAAAGAAAAACAGACAAGAAAATTAAGGAGTATAAAATAGAAAGAACATATAGCCTAGGTGATGGTTAATATCATTACATTGCTTTTTATGTTACAGGCCACTTCTGTGTACCTTACCTCTAGGGCACATACAAATACAATGAAGTAAGGGCTTTGTAAAAACAGTATTATTCTAATATAATTTATTGTGTCATTTGATTTTTATTCTCATGTAGTTGTAGACTCAGGTTTTAATACTCTAGAAAGATATGTAATACCTTAAAGCTTAAAGAGTGTGCCTTGGGTTAGCATATGACATTTCTAAATTTTGTGACAGAATTTGTTTAAGGATGAACAAGAAATGTGGTTGATTTCATTTCATTAGAAAATTTCATCTATTCATTTCATGGATTTCTGAACCCAGATAAAAAGCAGCAAACCTACAGCATTGTTATTCCCCAGTTTAATGTTGATTTGTTTGTTTGAAATTATGACTTGTTTTATTTATTTATTTTTGATTGCTTGGGTAGAGTGAATGGATATATATATATATATATATATATATATATATATATACACATATATATATATATGTACACACCTGATATAGCAAAATTTCACACATATCTACTCTTTTATTATAGAGAAAAATGTGAAATACTTGTTGATTTCTCATAAGGAGGTAAGAATAAGAATTAAAATTTTTATTACCATACTGGCCTTGAACTGCATTAGGTATCTAAAGATGCTTACTCCTTGGAAGAAAAGTTATGACCAACCTAGATAGCATATTCAAAAGCAGAGACATTACTTTGCCAACTAAGGTCCGTCTTGTCAAGGCTATGGTTTTTCCTGTGGTCATGTATGGATGTGAGAGTTGGACTGTGAGGAAAGCCAAGCACCGAAGAATTGATGCTTTTGAAGTGTGGTATTGGAGAAGACTCTTGAGAGTCCCTTGGACTGCAAGGAGATCCAACCAATCCATTCTGAAGGAGATCAGCCCTGGGTGTTCTTTGGAAGGAATGATGCTAAAGCTGAAACTCCAGTACTTTGGCCACCTCATGCAAAGAGTTGACTCATTGGAAAAGACTCTGATGCTGGGAGGGATTGGGGGCAGGAGGAGAAGTGGACGACTGAGGATGAGATGGCTGGATGGCATCACCGACTTGATGGACCTGAGTCTGAGTGAACTCCGGGAGATCGTGATGGAGAGGGAGGCCTGGCGTGCTGCAATTCACGGGGTTGTAAAGAGTCAGACATGACTGAGCGAATGAACTGACTGAACTGACTGAACTGCACCCCCCGTGTGAGAGGTTTATTATTTCTATTTTGCAGACATTGAGTAGAAAACTCAGCAAAATTAATTAACTACTCTCAAGTTACAAAAAGTGAATGTTGGTGAATGGGAATATGCATTCAGACTTATCTGCAACTAATGCCTCTGCTATCACTGCTATATTATATTATACTCTCTTCTTCTCTCTTCTTTTTTGGCATTTGGATGCATTTATCTTGATGGTAACATCATCCTAAATATGTAATTCCAATTGTTTCATAATTTCCCTGAATTATGAGAAAAGAAAGAAAAATGAAAGGGAAATTCGAAGGAACAGAGGAGAAACTAGAGAGTGAGATCAAGAGAGAGACTGCAAGCTCCTTTGCTTTCCAAAGGGAAAACCAGGACAGTTGGTTTTATTTTTATTTTGCTTTGGGCAATGTCTTTGGTCATTTTGAGAAAAAAACAAAACAAAACAAAACCACAACTTAATTCCCACCTATTTCTGATGCTTTTGAACTGCGGTGTTGGAGAAGACTCTTGAGAGTCCCTTGGACTGCAAGGACATTATGAGAAGCTGGTGTGCTTAGAAATTCTCAACTAGTCTGAGCCACCTAGTAGTTCTTTACAGTTCTAGGAGAGAACTAACATGGGGGAAACATAAAAACGACCATTTCAACATGCACTGTGGGGCAGGATTTTTCTATTTGGTTTTCTTTACAAAGGTTAGCTTTCCCCTGGTTACTATGTTCTGTTTCTTTAACTAGCTGTAAGGGACTCAGACATAACTATAGCTTCCTGTAATTTCTGTTTTCCTCCTCTCTTCTTGGTTGAGGGAGTAGGGATAGTGAATTATTAGGAAGGAGCGAGCTAAGAAAACCACATGTAGATGGAGTTCCTTACCTGGGGTTTGCAGAGCACCAGCACCAGTGGTTCAGTTCAGTTCAGTCGCTCAGTCGTGTCCGACGCTTTGTGACTGCATAGGATGCAGCTCGCCAGGCCTCCCTGTCCATCACCAACTCCCAGAACTTACTCAAACTCATGTCCGTTGAGTTGGTGATGCCATCCAACCATCTCATCCTCTCTCATCCCCTTCTCCTGCCTTCAATCTTTCCCAGCATCAGGGTCTTTTCCAATGAGTCAGTTCTTCACATCAGGTGACCAAAGTATTAGAGTTTCAGCTTCAGCATCAGTCCTTCCAATGAATATTCAGGTCTGATTTCCTTTAGGAATGACTGGTTTGATCTCCTTGCAGTCCAAGAGACTCTTAAGAGTCTTCTCCAACACCACAGTTCAAAAGCTTCAGTTCTTTGGCACTCAGCTTTTTTTATGTTCCAACTCTCACATCCATTTATGACTACTGAAAAAACCATAGCTTTGACTAGATGGACCTTTGCTGGCAAAGTAATGTCTCTGTTTTTTAATATGCTCTCTAGGTCGGTCACAACTTTTCTTCCAAGGAGCAAGCGTCTTTTGATTTCATGGCTGCAGTCACCATCTGCAATGATTTTGGAGCCCCCCGCCCCAAATAAAGTCTGTCACTGTTTCCATTGTTTCCCCATCTATTTGCCATGAAATGATGGGACTGGATGCCATGATCTTACTTTTCTGAATGTTGAGTTTTAAGCCTTCTCTGTGAGGGGTGGGCGGGGTCCAGAGGCACAGCCTCCTTTCTTCTTTCCTTGCCTTCCTCCACCCTTCTCTCCCTTCCTCCTCCCCTTCCTCTTCCAATCCTTCTATTCCTTCCTTCTTTCCTTTCTGCCTTTTCTGTTTTCTTCCAACTTTCTTTCTTTTTTTTTAATTTTATTTTTTATTTATTTATTTTTTTAATTTTAAAATCTTTAATTCTTACATGTGTTCCCAAACATGACCCCCGCTCCCACCTCCCTCCCCACAACATCTCTCTGGGTCATCCCCATGCACCAGCCCCAAGCATGCTGCACCCTACGTCAGACATGGACTGGCGATTCAATTCTTACATGATAGTATACATGTTAGAATTCCCATTCTCCCAAATCATCCCACCCTCTCCCTCTCCCTCTGAGTCCAAAAGTCCGTTATACACATCTGTGTCTTTTTTCCTGTCTTGCATACAGGGTCGTCATTGCCATCTTCCTAAATTCCATATATATGTGTTAGTATACTGTATTGGTGTTTTTCTTTCTGGCTTACTTCACTCTGTATAATTGGCTCCAGTTTCATCCATCTCATCAGAACTGATTCAAATGAATTCTTTTTAACGGCTGAGTAATACTCCATTGTGTATATGTACCACAGCTTTCTTATCCATTCATCTGCTGATGGACATCTAGGTTGTTTCCATGTCCTGGCTATTATAAACAGTGCTGCGATGAACATTGGGGTACATGTGTCTCTTTCAATTCTGGTTTCCTCGGTGTGTATGCCCAGAAGTGGGATTGCTGGGTCATAAGGTAGTTCTATTTGCAATTTTTTAAGGAATCTCCACACTGTTCTCCATAGTGGCTGTACTAGTTTGCATTCCCACCAACAGTGTAGGAGGGTTCCCTTTTCTCCACACCCTCTCCAGCATTTATTGCTTGCAGATTTTTGGCTCGCAGACATTCTGACTGGTGTGAAGTGGTACCTCATTGTGGTTTTGATTTGCATTTCTCTAATAATGAGTGATGTTGAGCATCTTTTCATGTGTTTGTTAGCCATCTGTATATCTTCTTTGGAGAAATGTCTATTTAGTTCTTTGGCCCATTTTTTGATTGGGTAATTTATTTTTCTGGAGTTGAGCTGCATAAGTTGCTTGTATATTTTTGAGATTAGTTGTTTGTCAGTTGCTTCATTTGCTATTATTTTCTCCCATTCAGAAGGCTGTCTTTTCACCTTGCTTATAGTTTCCTTTGTTGTGCAGAAGCTTTTAATTTTAATTAGATCCCATTTGTTTATTTTTGCTTTTATTTCCAGAATTCTGGGAGGTGGATCATAGAGGATCCTGCTGTGATTTATTTCTGAGAGTGTTTTGCCTATATTCTCCTCTAGGAGTTTTATAGTTTCTGATCTTACATTTAGATCTTTAATCCATTTTGAGTTTATTTTTGTGTACGGTGTTAGAAAGTGATCTAGTTTCATTCTTTTACAAGTGGTTGACCAGTTTTCCCAGCACCACTTGTTAAAGAGATTGTCTTTACTCCATTGTATATTCTTGCCTCTTTTGTCAAAGATAAGGTGTCCATATGTGTGTGGATTTATTTCTGGGCTTTCTATTTTGTTCCATTGATCTATATGTCTGTCTTTGTGCCAGTACCATACTGTCTTGATGACTGTGGCTTTGTAGTAGAGCCTGAAGTCAGGCAAGTTGATTCCTCCAGTTCCATTCTTCTTTCTCAAGATTGCTTTGGCTATTCGAGGTTTTTTGTATTTCCATACAAATCTTGAAATTATTTGTTCTAGTTCTGTGAAAAATGTGGCTGGTAGCTTGACAGGGATTGCATTGAATTTGTAAATTGCTTTGGGTAGTATCCTCATTTTCACTATATTGATTCTTCCGATCCATGAACATGGTATATTTCTCCATCTATTAGTGTCCTCTTTGATTTCTTTCATCAGTGTTTTATAGTTTTCTATATATAGGTCTTTAGTTTCTTTAGGTAGATATATTCCTAAGTATTTTATTCTTTTCGTTGCAATGGTAAGTGGAATTGTTTCCTTAATTTCTTTTTCTACTTTCTCATTATTCGTGTATAGGAATGCAAGGGATTTCTGTGTGTTGATTTTATATCCTGCAGCTTTACTATATTCATTGATTAGCTCTAGTAATTTTCTGGTGGAGTCTTTAGGGTTTTCCATGTAGAGGATCATGTCATCTGCAAACAGTGATAGTTTTACTTCTTCTTTTCCAATTTGGATTCCTTTTATTTCTTTTTCTGCTCTGATTGCTGTGGCCAAAACTTCCAGAACTATGTTGAATAGTAGCAGTGAAAGTGGACACCCTTGTCTTGTTCCTGACTTTAGGGGAAATGCTTTCAATTTTTCACCATTGAGGATAATGTTTGCTGTGGGTTTGTCATAGATAGCTTTTATTATGTTGAGGTATGTTCCTTCTATTCCTGCTTTCTGGAGAGTCTTTATCATAAATGGATGTTGAATTTTGTCAAAGGCCTTCTCTGCATCTATTGAGATAATCATATGGTTTTTATTTTTCAATTTGTTAATGTGGTGAATTACATTGATTGATTTGCAGATATTGAAGAATCCTTGCATCCCTGGGATAAAGCCCACTTGGTCATGGTGTATGATCTTTTTAATGTGTTGTTGGATTCTGATTGCTAGAATTTTGTTAAGGATTTTTGCATCTATGTTCATCAGTGATATTGGCCTGTAGTTTTCTTTTTTTGTGGCATCTTTGTCAGGTTTTGGTATTAGGGTGATGGTGGCCTCATAGAATGAGTTTGGAAGTTTACCTTCCTCTGCAATTTTCTGGAAGAGTTTGAGGAGGATAGGTGTTAGCTCTTCTCGAAATTTTTGGTAGAATTCAGCTGTGAAGCCGTCTGGACATGGGCTTTTGTTTGCTGGAAGATTTCTGATTACCATTTCAATTTCCGTGCTTGTGATGGGTCTGTTAAGATTTTCTATTTCTTCCTGGTTCAGTTTTGGAAAATTGTACTTTTCTAAGAATTTGTCCATTTCTTCCACGTTGTCCATTTTATTGGCATACAACTGCTGATAGTAGTCTCTCATGATCCTTTGTATTTCTGTGTTGTCTGTTGTGATCTCTCCATTTTCATTTCTAATTTTATTGATTTGATTTTTCTCTCTTTGCTTCTTGATGAGTCTGGCTAATGGTTTGTCAATTTTATTTATCCTTTCAAAGAACCAGCTTTTGGCTTTGTTGATTTTTGCTATGGTCTCTTTTGTTTCTTTTGCATTTATTTCTGCCCTAATTTTTAAGATTTCTTTCCTTCTACTCACTCTGGGGTTCTCCAACTCTTCCTTTTCTAGTTGCTTTAGTTGTAGAGTTAGGTTGTTTATTTGACTTTTTTCTTGTTTCTTGAGGTATGCCTGTATTGCTATGAACTTTCCTCTTAGCACTGCTTTTATAGTGTCCCACAGGTTTTGGGTTGTTGTGTTTTCATTTTCATTAGTTTCTATGCATATTTTGATTTCTTTTTTGATTTCTTCTGTGATTTGTTGGTTATTCAGAAGTGTGTTGTTCAACCTCCATATGTTGGAATTTTTAATAGTTTTTCTCCTGTAATTGAGATCTAATCTTAATGCATTATGGTCAGAAAAGATGCTTGGAATGATTTCGATTTTTTTGAAGTTATCAAGTTTAGATTTATGGCCCAGGATGTGATCTATCCTGGAGAAGGTTCCATGAGCACTTGAAAAAAGGTGAAATTCATTGTTTTGGGGTGAAATGTCCTGTAGATATCAATTAGATCTAACTGATCTAATGTATTGTTTAAAGTTTGCGTTTCTTTGTTAATTTTCTGTTTAGTTGATCTGTCCATAGGTGTGAGTGGGGTATTAAAGTCTCCCACTATTATTGTGTTATTGTTGATTTCCCCTTTCATACTTGTTAGCATTTGTCTTACATATTGCGGTGCTCCTATATTGGGTGCATATATATTTATAATTGTTATATCTTCTTCTTGGATTGTTCCTTTGATCATTATGTAGTGGCCTTCTTTGTCTCTTTTCACAGCCTTTGTTTTAAAGTCTATTTTATCAGATATGAGTATTGCCACTCCTGCTTTCTTTTGGTCTCTATTTGCGTGGTATATCTTTTTCCAGCCCTTCACTTTCAGTCTGTATGTGTCCCTTGTTTTGAGGTGGGTCTCTTGTAAGCAGCATATAGAGGGGTCTTGTTTTTGTATCCATTCGGTCAGTCTTTGTCTTTTGGTTGGGACGTTCAACCCATTTACGTTTAAGGTGATTATTGATAAGTATGATCCCGTTACCATTTACTTTGTTGTTTTGGGTTCGGGTTTATACACCCTTTTCGTGTTTCCTTTCTAGAGAATATCCTTTAGAATTTGTTGGAGAGCTGGTTTGGTGGTGCTGAATTCTCTCAGCTTTTGCTTGTCTGTAAAGCTTTTGATTTCTCCTTCGTATTTGAATGAGATCCTTGCTGGGTACAGTAATCTGGGCTGTAGGTTATTGTCTTTCATCACTTTAAGTATGTCTTGCCATTCTCTCCTGGCCTGAAGCGTTTCTATTGAAAGATCAGCTATTATCCTTATGGGAATCCCCTTGTGTGTTATTTGTTGTTTTTCCCTTGCTGCTTTTAATATTTGTTCTTTGTTAATTTGATTAATATGTGTCTTGGGGTGTTTCGCCTTGGGTTAATCCTATTTGGAACTCTCTGTGTTTCTTGGACTTGGGTGATTATTTCCTTCCCCATTTTAGGGAAGTTTTCAACTATTATCTCCTCAAGGATTTTCTCATGATCTTTCTTTCTGTCTTCTTCTTCTGGGACTCCTATAATTCGAATGTTGGAGCGTTTCATATTGTCCTGGAGGTCTCTGAGATTGTCCTCATTTCTTTTAATTCGTTTTTCTTGTTTCCTCTCTGATTCATTTATTTCTACCATTCTATCTTCTATTTCACTAATCCTATCTTCTGCCTCCATTATTCTACTATTTGTTGCCTCCAGAGTGTTTCTGATCTCATTTATTGCGTTATTCATTACATTTTGACTCTTTTTTATTTCTTCTAGGTCCTTGTTAAACCTTTCTTGCATCTTCTCAATCTTTGTCTCTAGCCTATTTATCTGTGATTCCATTTTGATTTCAAGATTTTGGATCATTTTCACTATCAATATTCGGAATTCCTTCTCCGGTAGATTCCCTACTTCTTCCTCTTTTGTTTGGTTTGGTGGGCAGCTCTCCTGTTCCTTTACCTGCTGTGTATTCCTCTGTCTCTTCATCTTGGTTATATTGCTGCATTTGGGGTGGCCTTTTTATATTCTGGTAATTTGTGGAGTTCTCTTTATTATGGAGCTTCCTCACTTTGGGTGGGGTTCTATCAGTGGCTTGTCAAGGTTTCCTGGTTAGGGAGGCTTGTGTTGGAGTTTTGGTGGGTGGAGCTGGGTTTCTTCTCTCTGGAGTGCAGTGGAGTAACCCGTAATGGGTTACAAGACATCAAAGGTTTTGGGATAATTTTGAGCTGCCTGTATATTGAAGCTCAGGGGATTGTTTCTGTGTTGCTGGAGAATTTGCGTGGTATGTTTTGTTTTGGAACTTGTTGGCCCTTGGGTGGAGCTTGGTTTCGGTGTAGGTATGAAGGCATTAGATGGGCTCCTATTGCTTAATGTTCCCTGAATTCAAGAGTTCTCTAATGTTTTCAGGCTTTGGATTTAAGCCTCCTGCTTCTGGTTTTCAGTTTTATTTTTACAGTAGCCTCTAGACTTCTCCATCTATACAGCACCAATGATAAAACATCTAGGTTAAAGATGAAAAGTTTCTCCACATTGAGGTACACTCAGAGAGGTTCACTGGGTTATAAGGAGAAGAGAAGATGGAGGAGGTAGTTAGAGGTAACTGGAATGAGATGCGGTGAGATCAAAAGAGAAGAGAGCAAACTAGCCAGTAGTCACTTCCTTATGTGCGCTCTATAGTCTGGACCGCTCAGGGGTATTTACAGAGTTATACGGGGAAGAGGAGAGGGAGGAAGTGGACAGAGGTGACCAGGAGGATCAGAGAGAGGAATGTGTAGGAGAGAGACAAATCCTGCCAGTAACCTGTTCCTTAGGTGTTCCCCACCGTCTGGAACACACAGAGATTCACAGAGTTGGATAGAGGAGAGATGGGGGGGAAAAGAGACAGAGGCCACCTGGTGGAGAAAAAGGAGAGTCCAGAGGAGGAGAGAGTGGTCAAGCCAGTAATCTCGCTCTCAGGTAAACTGGGGTAGTGAAGTTTGGGTTTTTAAATGTACAAAATTGGCAATAAACACCTAAGAGGAAAGATTAAAAATCTAGAGTAGAGGTTGGATTTTCAAAGATACAATATTAAAGAGAAGCAGAAGGAAAAAGGAAGAAAGAAAAAAAAAAGAAAGAAAAAGAATTATTAAAAAACAAACAAACAAACAGACAAACAATCAAAAAAAAAAAAACCCATCAACAGCCATCCAAAGACTATATTTGGTGTTTGCCTTAAAAAAAAAAAAGTCTTTAAAAAAAATAGTAATAATAGGTTATAGAAATAAAAATTAGAGGAGAAATAGAAGACTTAACAATTAAAAAAAAAGTTAGAAAAAAAAAAGCAAAAAAAAAAAAGGAATGCTTTTAAAAATATTAAAAAAATATATATATCTGTCCCTTTCTGGTGTTATGGGCCGTGTGGGATCACTTCCAAGGTGGTTCCCTCTGTTTAACTTCTTCTGTTTGCTGGTTTTTAGGCTCACTAGTTCAGTCGCGCTGTGGGGAGGGGGGATGCTGCAAACAAATAGCACTGTCGTGTGCACACAGTATCTCTGCCCCGCTTGACCTGTCCTTTCTCGCGGCGCACAAACCGCTCCGGTTCTACGATGCTCAGCCGGGAACCGTCTGGGGCCGGCCCTAGGCTGCATGCACTTCCCCGGTCCAAGCCGCTCAGGTTCGGCGCTCAGGCAGCCCTCAGAGGCACAGATTCGGCTGGGACTGCGCTTTGTGCCCTTCCCAGGTCCGAGGAGCGCAGGAGTTTGGCGAGCGCGATCGCCGCGGCTTGTCACCTTTTCTGCCGCTGCTGCTCAGCTTTCTGGGTGGACTGCTGGTGCACCCCGTGAGGCAGATTGTGACTGTCCAGCACCCCCAGAAGTCTTAGCATAGGAGCCTGCTTGCAGTTAGGTACGTAAAGTCTCTCCGGGTATGCAATTGCCCCTTTCCAGACCTTACGGCTCTGGGTGCCTGTCCCCAGCGGGGGATGGTCTGCAGCCGGCTTTTTCCGCTCCGTCCTTTGTTCTGTGCTCGGTCCTGGCGGTGTCTTATGTTCGAGCTTTTCGCGTGGTAGCTATCCCACAGTCTGGTTTGCTAGCCCAAGTTAGATCGTTCTGGTTGCGCATGGGGCGTTCCTGCTCGATTCTTACAAAGCACTGCAGCCTGCGCCTCCCACGCGTCCCTGCCCTGCCCCCACTTCCCAATGGCGGATGCAGGCGTCTGTGCTGCTTTTCCGCTGGGGGAGTTACTGTTGGGCTTGTAATCTGTTGGTTTTAATTATTTATCTATTTTTCCTTCCTGTTATGTTGCCCTCTGTGTTTCCAAGGCTCGCCACAGACTCGGCAGGGAGAGTGTTTCCTGGTGTTTGGAAACCTCTCTTCTTAAAATTCCCTTCCCGGGACGGGCTTCCCTTCCCGGGACGGAGCTCCCTCCCCACCTCCTTTGTCTCCTTTTTCATCTTTTATATTTTTTCCTACCTGTTTTTGAAGACAAAGGTCTGCTTTTCTGGTTGCCTGATGTCCTCTGCCAGCCTACAGAATTTGTTTTGTGAAATTTGCTCAGCGTTGAAATGTTCTTTTGAGGAATTTGTGAAGGAGAAAGTGATCTTCCCGTCCTATTCCTCCGCCATCTTTCCCTCCCTCCCAACTTTCTTTCTTTTTAAAAAATATTTCCATTCCTCCTTTGCTATTTGTTCTTGGAATTCCTGTGAGGTAGAAAATTCTATGTTTCTGACTTGTGTATTTTTACCTTATTCTTTGAGACTCTAAATAATAAATTGAATTAAGAAGGAGCTGTTCTAGGATCCTGAATACCCCCATAACTTGATTATTGTCTCGGTGTCTTGAGAGGTACACTTCTTCAATGATGTGAAAACTCAAATAGGAAATACGTAGCCTAAAATAGTGTGCATGGTGGTGTTTTAATGTGTGCTTTTAGAGATTTTATTTTTCCTATCTAGAGATAAAGAAAAGCTTTTCCATTTTTTTTCTTGAAAAGTACAATTTTTTAGCAATTGTTGATGGCACATGTCATGTATTAAATTTAACAAAAAATAAATGTATTTAATCAATAAAATGTTTCTCCTTTTTTTGTAGGGATAGTTCTTTCTGATTTTTAAGTTACAGTTACAGTTTCAAGTTAAAGAAGTAAAATTTTCCCTTGGAATCTCTAATTTTCTTGAAGAGATCTCTAATCTTTCCCATTCTATTGTTTTCCTCTATTTCTTGGCACTGATCACTGAGGAAGGCTTTCTTATCTCTCCTTGCCATTCTTTGGAACTCTGCATTCAGATGGGTGCATCTTTCCTTTTCTCCTTTGCTTTTCACTTCTTTTCACAGCTATTTGCAAGGCCTCCTCAGACCTTTTTTTTTTTCATTTTTTTTTCTTGGGGATGGTCTTTAGCTCTTTCTCCTGTACAATGTTATGACCTCTGTCCATAGTTCTTCAGGCACTCTGTCCATCAGATCTAGTCCCTTAAATCTATTTCTCGCTTCCACTGTATAATCATACAGGGATTATACAGGGATTTGATGTAGGTCATAACTGAATGGTCTAGTGGTTTTCCCTACTTTCTTCAATTTCTGTCTGAATTTGGCAATAAGGAGCTCATGATCTGAGCCACAGTTAGCTCCCAGTCTTGTTTCTGCTGACTGGATAGAGCTTCTCCCTCTTTGGCTGCAAAGAATATAATCAATCTGATTTCAGTATTGTCCATCTGGTGATGTCCATGTGTGTTTGCTGTATTCACATTTGCCCTGCTTCATTCTGAACTCCAAGGCAAAATTGGCCTGTTGCTCCAGGTGTTTCTTGACTTCCTACTTTTGCATTCCAGTCCCCTATAATGAAAAGGACATCTTTTTGGGGTGTTAATTCTAGAACGGCTTGTAGGTCTTCATAGAACCGTTCACCTTCAGCTTCTTCAGCTTCTTCTAGCTGGTTTTGAATGATTCAGATGTTAATTCACATTATTGTCATGTCCATTATTTATAGTTGAAAAATTCTGCAGCTGTCCTTTCTAATGCTTCCCTGTTTCCTAAAGAAATAAGTCTGATGTAATAGGTATTTGTCAGGGAGGCAATGTTTTTGCCTGTGATAGGATAGGAATGAATCCCTTTCTTTTTCAGAGAGTGATTCTCATTGTGCCATTTCTTCTTCTCAGGTGGTCTCACACGCACCCACAGCTTCAGTTGTTGTTTGCCTGTTTATATATTTATGTGTCTCCACTGTAGGGCCCATTTAACATCTTTCTGTTGGTGTCTCATTCAAGCTTTTACAACACACATGATCCTCCCTCCTTCCCCTGACATGCCCAGAGCCAGTTTCTCTTTCAGTATTCCCTGTGTCTGTGTCGGGTTCCATCTTCCATACACATAGATAAGCCAAAACTGGGTTTGTTGAGCAGACCTTGACATTTCTCTTTTACCCCCTCCTTTTTTTTTTATCATATGCATCATTAAGTGCTGGTCATTTTTCTTTCTACACTTTCCTCAAACCTACATTCTTTCCATTTACAATATGACCATCCTAATTCTAATTTTCAGGACAATCACAGCTGTTAGTTGGACCCTCCATTCAGTTTTCTTCATGAAGACCAATCTCTGCAGTTATTTTTTTCTTCAAAACATGTATCTGCTAATATCAATTATGTCTGAAGCCTTTTATGTCTGCCCCTAATCCTAAAGAAAAAGTCCCAGATTCTTTTTATAGCTTCCAAGACACAGCATGATTTGGTCCTTGCATGTTTCTCCAACCTCATTTTTGGCTCACTTTTTTCCATGCTTTAAGCTTACAGACTTTTAGTTTTTCTTTTCTTTTCTTTTTTTTTTTTTTTTGAGTATAGGGATTCCACATAGAACTGTGCAGGAGTTTTTTTTTTTTTTTTTTTTAACCTCTTGTTTTTTCGAGATGAAAACAATGCAACAGGTACATCAGAATTATAAGAAATATTTTAAAAATAGATACTTCTGAGTTCCATTCCAGAACTACTGAACCACAGTTTCTGTCAGTGGGACTGTATTTTATTTCCCAGGGAAATTTTATAACACAAAAAACTGAGAACCCTTATTCTATATGTTAAGTTCCTTTAAAGCTGATATTGGGTCTTCTCTTGCAGTCAGTACTCTTAGCTTCGGCAGTTTTATCCATTCTCCAACTTAAAACATTATCAGTATGCCACAGGAACCCACAAGCCTCAATTTTGAACTTTTGACTTAGATATTTAGTTCTCCCTCGACAGCTCTACCGGATGGCTCACAGGAATTTCAGATTAATAAACAGAGATGCACGCAAGTCATCATGATGCCCCTGAAAATCTTTGCCTTCTCCAACGTCCTTCCTCAAATATGCACCCATCCACTTGCTCTTGCCAGAAACTTTTCTTCCACCTCTCACCAATCCATAGCTGTTTCCTGTCTTCACCTCAAAAAGTTCTGGCTTCTACTCACTTTTTTTGTATAAAAAACTTGGCCATCTCCCAGGAGATTTCATCTTTACTATTTTCTACTTGGTTTTTCCCACTTGCACATTACCTCCCAGACCCACCTTAACAATTTGATATATTACCGCCACAGGGAACCTGCTGCTCCACTATTTTAAGACCCTTCAGAGCCTTCCCATTACACTAGTATAAAATTTAAAATCACTAATACAGCCAATAGGGTTCTGCATAATCTGGCCTTGTACTCCATCCTGGGCTTACCTCCTGTGGGCTCCTTCTGTGCTGCAGCCACATCGGCCTCTGTCAATTCTTTCTGACCTGAGGCCTCTTTCACATCCTGTATCTTTCTTCCCCTCTCTTCTCTCCACCTTTGCTCATCCAACTCCTACTTATTTTAAAGTATCTATGTGTGTGTACATAAACATAAATATACATACTTATATATATGATCTCTATGTATCTTTATATATATACACACAAATATGTACATAAAGACCTGCAACAGGGGTAGGAATCACCTGTTTGTGTGAAACTTTCCCTGAACCCTAAATTTAAACTGTCCATTTTATTTTATTGTGATTTATTTTTCTTCTTAGAATATATCCATGATTTTAAATTATATACTTGGTTTGAAGAGTTAGTGATTTACTGCATGTGTCTAATTAGATGGCAACTTCAGCTGCATTTAGTTCAGCACCAGATCCCTGATACCTAGTCCAGTGTTTGGTGTGTAGCAGGCACTCAACAAATATTTACTAAATAAGTGAACAAACATGCAAATAGAATAAAAAATGGGTCATCTCTCATCTGATTTTTTCCTCTTGTGATTTAATTTTTTAAGTTTTAGGGGATGGGGTGGGAAACTTTTTGTGTCAAAAATTCAATGCACATTTTTGACATTTAGAAAGCTGTGGATCAAGACGTTTTCAGGTTTCTTGGTACAAATGTATTCATTCTGAACAAAGCTTTATGCTGTGGAAAAATATCAGGAAACAATAGCAACAACAGTGTTGATGATCAACACTGCCAAATGCCAAAGTTAAAAAGAAGGAGTAAACAACTGGTAAGATATTTAGTACAGTAGAATCATTACGATGCTGTAAGTGTAAGATCAAAAGTGTTTGCTTCATAGTTAAACATATCCCTTAACTATCTAGCATGAGTATATAGTTGATGAGTACACAATTTCTTTCATCTAAAAAGGTTTACTGGTCAATAATATGAGTATTGAGGAAGGCACAACTACATAAAATTTTATAGTATTTATGTGGGAAAGTAAGCCGTCAGTCATGGTGTCATTGACTGATATAAAACATCCCAAGTAGACAGAAAACTGCATGTGGTTTTGTATCACATCAGATAATTATAATTACATGGCTCAGTAACCCCAGAATCAACTCTGCTAAAGATGGTCAGATATTGGTTTTACCTTTATCTCCATCTTTATTGGTATAATAAATAGGGGACAACTGTAAGATTTAATGCCAGCCTAAAAATGGTCCATAGCTACTGTTATCACACCTTAAAACAATAGAAAGACAATCTAAACCTTTATTTTGCTGAGTATCAGCTTAGGAGAATTGGATTGGGGGATCTACTGACTTAAAATATAAAACCATAATATGATCTTCGCTACTTTCTCACTATTAAAGCTGATGCATTATGGTTCTAGCCTTAAAAGTGTTACCCTTGGACTATGTTAAAAAAACAGGTAGCACAGAGACAATATTCAAATATTGCATATCTGTCAAAATAGAAAATGTTGTACCAACATTTTTGTTAATTCTTTTGTTTGTAATTTGTGAAAGCTTTCTTTCTTGGCATTTTCATTTTTTTTAGTAGTATAAATTCTATCCCTCAAGCTGAAATAAGGCTGTTCAGAAAGTAATGGAATAAATAGAATGTCGGGGGAAACTTAATTTACAGATGAGCAAAATATAAATTTTTTAGTTAATTTCATTATTTCATCTGAAAGAGAAGTTGTTACCTAAAATGATTTTCAGTTTAACATGGTATTTTATATAATTTGTTTATAACTTTACTTCCCAAATCCTGAAGAGATATAGTGATTACATTTTAAATTAAAATTATTTCTATGACATTGTCTTCAGTCTTGTCTATTATCAAATGTACATTTTTATAGTTTTATATGACTTGGGTGTTAGTTAGTTCAGTCTCTCAGTCATGTCCAACTCTTTGTGACCCCATAAATTGCAGCACACCAGGCCTCCCTGTCCATCACCAAATTTTGGAGTTCACTCAAACTCACGTCCATCAAGTCAGTGATGCCATCCAACGATCTCTAAGTTAGTGTAGTTAGAGTGAAGTTGAAATCAGCATTTGTGTAATTATTATTCCTTTCAGTTTTTAAAAATGTAATGTGCAATAGTCTCATAGTGTTGTGGTAAGAAAAAATGCTTTATATGATTTCAGTCTTCGTAATTTCACTGAGGCTTGCTTTGTGGCCTAGCAAGTGATCTGTCCTGGAGAATGTTCCATGTGTACTTGAAAAGAATGCGTATTCTGTTGCTTTTGGGTGGAATGCATAAAAATCAAGTATGTCCATCTGGTATTATTTAAGACCAATGTTTCTTGGTTTTTTTCAATAATAGGCCCCTAAAATTATTGTGTTAGTGGCAGTTTCTCATTCTACGTTTGTTTCAAATCATAACTAATGTCTTAAAACATAAATTCTGTTTATATGGAGGCATTATTGTCACTGCTAGTTATGCTGTCATGATAAGCTTTGAAATTTAAGTTTCAGTATTTATCTAGCTCTGTCTGTCCAATATGACAGCCACTAATCACTCATGTCTATTTAAACTGAAACAGAAATTAATCAGAATTAAATAATATTAAAAAATCACTTTCTTAGTTGTACCACCAACTACATTTCAAGTGCTAAACAGCAAGAAAATAGAGCTATCTATAGGCTAGAATTTCCAAATAATTGAAAAAAATAACTTCTAGCTAGGGGAAGATGTGGGGCTGCTTATTTTTTACTTTTCTTTTTAAAGTGGGAGGAAATTTGAAGATTTTAAATGTTAATGTGAAGCAGCTTATAGAGTGCAAGAGGTTATTTAACACAGGAAAGAGGGAGAAAAATCAATATAATAAAATTTTTGAGAAGGTGAAAAATGATAGAGCACAGATAAAGCTATTAGGTGTCAAAAATAGAAGGGGGACTTCATTGTAAACAAGGAAAGGTGGAAAGATGGATTTTAAGATCAGTAAGAGGAATTTGAGGGAGTTTTTGTCCTTTGGTTCCTATTTTTTTTGTCAGCTTTGAGTCAGAATCTTCTGGGCCCCACGGGGGAAGCAGGGAGGTGAGAACTTGGATATGGGGGAAAATATAAACCAGGTGATGATGGCTGAAATAGCAGGACTAAGGAGGAATTAGCAGGGTTGCTGGCCATGCTGATGGTCTGGCTGAGGCTGGTGGTAATCAAATTATAGTTGCAAAGCTTTGGACAGTGGTGTGCTTTTTCAGCAGCTGCCAGTAGCCCTGTACAGGCTCTGGGGAGGAAAACTGCTGGATTTCAGGATTAATTCTTTTTTAAAGTTTTGCTTTTCCCAGATGTTCTCTAATACTTAAATAACAGATTTGGGAAGGATTACAAAAGAGTTGGAGCCTAATGTTATCAGGAGCTCTGCTGAGCTGGAGAGGTGAGCTGCCAGGTGCCAGAGGAGCCAATTAAAAGCGAGCCAACGAGTGAAGGTAACAGTCAAGACTCTAGTCATTTACTGTGACAGTGTAAGCAAGAGGCTAACCCGGAGAAAGCTCCAACTCTCACCCTGCTCCCTCTCCCCCGTATTTGAGAGTCCCTTGTTTAGAGCAGGTGTGTGCATGCATGCTCAGTCTCTTCAATCATGTCTGACTTTTTGCAACCCTATCTACCTTTGAACCTATGTACCTTTGACCCTATAAACCTTTGCAGCCTTCCAGGCTCCTCAGCCCATGGGATTCTCTAGGCAAGAATAGTGGAGTGAGTTGTCATGCCCTCCTCCGGGGGATTTTTCCAATCCAGGGATTGAATCTGGCTCTCCTGCACTACAGGTGGCTTCTTTACCACTGAGCCACTGGGGAAAAACCTTAGGGCTGGTAGGTTAGCACAAAAGTAAGGATCATCACACTGATGAGGGAGCCTCAGACAAAAGGTTCCAAAGGTTTTCTTACTGTGAGGGCCCAAGGGAGAGAGGGGATAGTGTTAGCAGTGCTGAGACCTGAGGTAGAATAGAGAGAAAGAAGTGTCTTCAAGTTTTCCCCCTCCTCCTGTAAGGAGATTTTCATGACAGTGTCTAAGCAAGTCCTCTGTGGATGACCCCAAATAAAGGGGCTTTCAAACAATGACACTGGGCTAGGAATACAGATTTGCAGAAGCACAAGGCCAGCCAAGGAGGCCTGCCACTCCCTCCAGAGCCTGCAGTACACAGGCTGTGCAGGGAGCCTGGTGGGTGGAGGGCATCTCTCCTCTGTGAGGTCTGACAGGAAATCTTCTACAACTGCCTATGTTCAGGCTTGGAAAGTCACACAGCTATTCTGGCCAGGAGTTGGATTCCTCGTGAGCTGACTATGAAAAGGGTGAAGAGCAGTCTATGTGCTGGAATTTCCAACAAAAGGTAAAAAAGACATTTATTATGAATAGTTATTCAAAGTGAAGAAAGAATATGTGATGAGGTTAGATGAGATCAGGTAGGTCGAAGGACAGGTCAGAGAGAGAAATTTGGTTTCTAAGCTACAGTAAAAATAATCTCAGGATTTGTTATGAAGCATGGTTCTCAGTCCCACTCTCAGAGAGTTAGATTCAGTCATTTGGGGATGAACATCTCAGAGAGTTAGATTCAGTCATTTGGGGATGAACACATAAATACCCACTGAAAGCAAACATCTGGGTGATTCTGCTGCCAAAAGTCATGATTACAGCTTTAGAAAGACAGACAGTTTTAAGTATGGGTGGCTAAGATGGAGAGAAAGTGAATATTGTTAACATGAGAGCATCACATGTATGAGAGGTGTAAACTGATAAACAGAAACCAAAGGAAATGAAAGAAGCTTCTCACCAACAAAGAGGGAAAAGAGAGAAGAGGAGTTTAGCTGTTGATGGTATTAAAAAGACTAAGTAATATTCTCTAGCTCTTTTCCTGCTTCCTAACTCAAACCTAGTAACAATGCTATTGGCATCCTCTAATGACCACGTTTTATATCCACATATACCCCTCCCCCCCCCTTTTTTTCAAATTAGGCCATTGAGACTCAGAGAGTTTGAGCAGCTTGTCCAAAATTGCTGTCGTCAGTAGGGAAAAATGGGGTTACAACAGAAGCCCTCATCTTTGCCTGATGTGTTTATTAATACAACCAACCTTGTCTCTGTGTCACCAGTAAGTACATTTGGCTTCCTTCTCTGTCTTTCTGCTGGAACAATTCTCATAGAGTAGAAACCTAGAGGTGTAATTTGAATCATCCCCAGTGATTTGGCTCTGCTTTCCTTCTTTTTCTTCTTGCCTTCCTTTTCTATTTTCCTGTGAGCTCTGGGGCTGAAGTAGCACTCAGTTCAGTTCAGTTCAGTCACTCAGTCGTGTCTGACTCTCTGCAACCCCATGAACCGCAGCATGCTAGTCCTCCTTGTCCATCACCAACTCCTGGAGTTTACCCAAACTCACGTCCATTGAGTCGGTGATGCCATCCAATCATCTCATGCTCTGTCATCCCCTTCTCCTCCTGCCTTCAATCTTTCCCAATGTCAGAGACTTTTCAAATGAGTCAGCTCTTTGCATCAGGTGGCCAAAACATTGGAGTTTCAGCTTCAACATCAGTCCTTCCAATGAACACCCAGGACCGATCTCCTTTAGGATGGACTGATTGTATCTCCTTGCTGTCAAGGGACTCTCAAGAGTCTTCTCCAACACCACAGTTTCAAAAGCATCAATTCTTCTCTGCTCAGCTTTCTTTATAGTCCAACTCTCACATCCGTACTTGACTACTGGAAAAACCATAGCCTTGACTAGACAGACCTTTGTTGACAAAGTAATGTGTCTGCTTTTTTAATATGCTGTCTACGTTGGTCATAACTTTCCTTCCAAGGAGTAAGCGTCTTTAAATTTCATGGATACAGTCACCATTTGCAGTGATTTTCCAGGCCTCTCTGTTCATCATCAACTCCTGGAGTTCACTCAGACTCACGTCCATCGACTCAGTGATGCCATCCAGCCATCTCATCCTCTGTTGTCCCCTTTTCCTCCTGCCCTGAATCCCTCCCAGCATCAGAGTCTTTTCCAATGAGTCAACTCTTCGCATGAGGTGGCCAAAGTACTGGAGCTTCAGCTTTAGCATCATTCCTTCCAAAGAAATCCCAGGGCTGACCTCCTTCTGAATGGACTGGTTGGATCTCCTTGCAGTCCAAGGGACTCTCAAGAGTCTTCTCCAACACCACAGTTCAAAAGCATCAATTCCTCAGTGCTCAGCTTTCTTCACAGTCCAACTCTCACATCCATACATGACCACTGGAAAAATCATAGCTTTGACTAGATGGACATTTGTTAGCATAGTAATGTCTCCGCTTTTCAATACGCTATCTAGGTTGGTCATAACTTTTCTTCCAAGGAGTAAGCGTCTTTTAATTTCATGGCTGCACTCACCATCTGCAGTGATTCTGGAGCCCCCCAAAATAAAGTCTGTCACTGTTTCCACTGTTTCCCCATCTATTTCCCATGAAGTCATGGGACCGGATGTCATGATGTTAGTTTTCTGAAAGTTGAGCTTTAAGCCAAGTTTTTCACTCTCCTCTTTCACTTTCATCAGGAGGCTCTTTAGTTCTTCTTCACTTTCTGCCATAAGAGCAGTATCATCTGCATATCTGAGGTTATTTATATTTCTCCCAGCTATCTTGATTCCAATTTGTGCTTCATCCAGCCCAGCATTTCTCATGGTGTACTCTGCATAGAAGTTAAATAAGCAGAGTGACAATATACAGCCGTGATGTACTCCTTTTCCTATTTGGAACCAGTCTGTTGTTCCATGTCCAGTTTTAACTGTTGCTTCCTGACCTGCATACAGGTTTCTCAGGAGGCAGGTCAGGTGGTCTTGTATTCCCATCTCTTTCAGAAGTTTCCACAGTTTATTGTGGTCCACACAGTCAAAGGCTTTGGCATAGTCAATAAAGCAGAAATAGACGCTTCTAAAGTAGTGCAGAAGTAGCACTAGTTTAGCTTTTGTTCAGTCCTCCATCAGTTCAGTCTCTCCCAGTGACATCAGCTTACTCTTATAATGTCTTCTGCCAACAGGTTTCAGTTCCTTACATTGAAGTAGGAAATAGTAAAACACACAGTAAATTAAAATACTAAAGGCTAAGATTGAAAAAAGCTTCAGTGTTTCAGTTTGATTTTTTTCGTTTATAAGAGAGATTGCCCGCTGGAAACAGAAGACTAAACTGAAACCTTTGATAGCATCTCTTTAGTCCTTGTTTAAAATAACATTCAAGTGCATATCTCAGCGGAAGCAATCTTGAGAAAGAAAAACAGCTAGAGGAATCAAGCTCCCTGACTTCAGACTATACTACAAAGGTACAGTATAGACAGAAAGGTACAAAATAATCAAAACTGGAACAAAAGTAGAAATATAGATCAATGGAACAGGACAGAAAGCCCAGAGATAAATCCAGGCACCTGTGGTCACCTGATTTATGACAAAGGAAGCAAGAATATACAATGGAGAAAAGACAGTCTCTAAAATAAGTGGTGCTGTGAAAACTGGACGGCTACATGTTAAAGAATGAAATTACACTACTCCCTAACACCATACACAAAGATGAACTTGAAATATACCAAAGACCTAAAAATAAGGCTGGACACTATAAAAATCTTAGAGGAAAACATAGGCAGAACACTCTCTGACATAAATCATGGCAATATCTTTTTTGATCCATCTCCTAATGAAAATAAAAACAAAAATAAACCAATAGGACGTAATTAAACTTAAAAGCTTTTGCACAGAAAAGGAAACCATTAGCAAGACAAAAGGGCAACCCTGAGAATGGAAGAAAATAGTTGCAAATGAGGTGATGGACAAGGGATTAATCTCCACAATATACGAATAGCTCATGCAGCTCAATATCAAAAAAACAACCCAATCAAAAAAATGGGTGAAAGATCTAAACAGGCATTTCTCCAAAGAAGACATAGAGATGGCCAAAAAGCACAGGAAAAGACATTCAACATCACTAATTATTAGAAAAATGGAAAATCAAAACTACAATGAGGTATCACTCACTCTGATCAGATTGGCTATATCAAAAAATTAACTGACAGATGTATAGAATGGACTTTTAAACTCTGTGGGAGAGGGAGAGGGTGGGATGAGTTGGGAGAATGGCATTGAAACATGTATACTATCAGGTAAGAAATGAATTGCCAGTCTATGTTCGATACAGGAAACAGGATGCTTGGGGCTGGTGCACGGGGATGATCCAGAGAGATGAAATGGGGTGGGAGGTGGGAGGGGGGTTGAGGATTGGGAACTCATGTACACCCGTGGCTGATTCATGTCAATGTATGGCAAAACCAATACAGTATTGTAAAGCAAAATAAATTAAAAATAAAAATAAAAATAAATTAACTGACAGCAAGTGCTCAAGAGGGCATGGAGAAAAGAGAACCTTCCTAAACTTTGGGTGGGAATTTAAATTGGTACAGCTACTATGGAAAACAGTATGGAATTTCCTTAAAAAACTAAAGTTAAAGCTACCATATGATCCTGCAACTCCAGTCCTGGGCATATATCCAAAGAAAACCGTAATTTCAAAAGATACATGATCCTAGTATTTATTGCAGCATGATTTACAGTCGCCAGGACATGGAAGCAACCCAAATATCCAATGGTGGATGAATAGATAAAGATGTGGTACATATATACAATGCAATATTATTGATCCATAAAAAAGAACAGAATAATGTCATTTGCAGCAACATGGATGGACCTAGAGATTGTCATCCTGAGTGAAGTAAGACAGAGAAAGACAAATATCATATATCCTGTGTATGTGGAATCTAAAAAGAATTGTACAAATGAACTTTATTTAGAAAACAGAAGTAGAGTCACAGATGCAGAAAACAAAGTTATGGTTGCCTGGGTAGGTAGGGGAAAGGGAAAGGGAGGGATAAATAGGGAGATTGAGATTGACAGATACACACTGCTATATGTAAAACAGGTAACTAATAAGGATCTACTATATGGCACAGGGAACTCTTTTCAATACTCTGCAATGATCTATATGGGAAAAGAATCTGAAAAAGAGTGGTTATATGTATATATATAACTGATTCATTTTGTTGTACAGCAGAAACTAACACAACACTGTGAATCAACTATATGCCAATAAAAATTTGAAAACAAGAAAAAATATGTATCTTTTTTCAACTTATATAACTTTAGCAGTTATTTTGAAAAAGTCACTTTTTTAACTCTGAGATTTCATGGCAATCTACCATCCACTTAGTGATCTATAAGCACATTTTATTGGATAGTTTTGTGAAGACTTTAACAAGAAAAGCAGGCTGTTTCTTTCAGAAAGAAAAGAAAATTGCTTAGTCATGTCCAACTTTTTGCAACCACATGCACTACAGCCTGCTAGGCTACTCTGTCCATTGAATTCTCCAGGCAAGAATACTGTAGTGGATTGCCATTCCCTTCTCCAGAGGGTCTTCCTGACTCAGGGATAGAACCCAGGTTTTCCTCATTGCAGACAGATTCTTTACTTTCTGAGCCAGTTCAGTTCAGTTCAGTTCAGTCGCTCAGTCATGTCCAACTCTTTGCGACCACATGAATCACAGCACACCAGGCCTCGCTGTCCATCACCATCTCCCGGAGTTCACTCAGACTCATGTCCATCGAGTCAGTGATGCCATCCAGCCATCTCATCCTCTGTCATCCCCTTCTCCTCCTGCCCCCAATCCCTCCAATCATCAGAGCCTTTTCCAATGAGTCAACTCTTCACATGAGGTGGCCAAAGTACTGGAGTTTCAGCTTTAGCATCATTCCTTCCAAAGAAATCCCAGGGCTGATCTCCTTCAGAATGGACTGGTTGGATCTCCTTGCAGTCCAAGGGACTCTCATGAGTCTTCTCCAGCACCACAGTCCAAAAGCATCGATCCTTCGGCGCTCAGCCTTCTTCACAGTCCAACTCTCACATCCATACATGACTACTGGAAAAACCATAGCCTTGACTAGACGGACCTTAGTCAGCAAAGTAATGTCTCTGCTTTTGAATATCTGTCTAGGTTGGTCATAACTAGTAAGCGTCTTTTAATTTCATGGCTGCAGTCACCATCTACAGTGATTTTGGAGCCCCCCAAAATAAAGTCTGACACTGTTTCCACTGTTTCCCCATCTATTTCCCATGAAGTGGTGGGACCAGATGCCATGATCTTCGTTTTCTGAATGTTGAGCTTTAAGCCAACTTTTCCACTCTCCTCTTTCACTTTCATCAAGATTATAGGGGACTAGATTAATGTTTCTGTAGATGCTACTAAATCAGATCCATAGTCTACACATTGAAATACAGGTTGCAGTAACTTCAACAAACAGAGATTTAATTTTCTTCCTCAATAAAGGGAAAATATTTGCAAAATAACATTTATAGGCCTTCACAATCAAAATTAGCATCACTGGCCCACTTACCATTGATGTTATTTGCTTTCAGCTATTTTTTGAATTATGGGAAGGATTTGTACCAATTCAGACGTTGTCTCACTAATTCCCTACTTATCAACAAAAAAATCCTCTATGATCATTGTGAAGATTAGGAGATTTGGCAGGCTTATACCAAGCATAACTAACTTGGATTTTGGAAATGAATTTGGCTTTCTCTAACCAGAGCATTGAGAGACCCTACTTGGCTTTCAGGATGCAATGCACACTAGGTTTTTTCCTGGATGGCATTCTAAGATATGCTGAGGTTATTAAATTCATGATTCTGAAGCAGAAACTTCATTTCATACCTTGAAGTTGGTAAATAATAACTGAAGTTCAGAATATTTAAACAATCTTGTTGGGCTTATTTATCTGTCAGCAGTTCACAGAAAAGTGTGGAAAATAAAATGACAACAGTGCTTTCAAGGGATTCTCAGATGGAAAATGTACAATGAAATATTGAGACTTTGATTATTTTAGTACATAAATTTGGCTGCTTCCTTGGTTGTAATTATCCTCTGCATTCCTGTACCCTTAGAAAACAGCGCACAAAAGAAAACGGCAAAACAGTGAATGCCAACATATCAATATTACCATGAAATGCACTGCGATAGAGAATCTAAAAGCATTTACTCATGACGTAAAAAAAGTAAAAATTATCAGTCACAGTAAGCCTTTAAATAATTGCAAAAGCAAACTAATAAACAAAGCCACTTTCTCCATAGTAAGGACTTGAGTACTAAGCCCAAGTGATTACCTCTGCTTTCGGTCATGACATCTTCCTTACACGTGCTCCACACTCCATGAGCTGCTTAGATAGTACAGAGTAACCAAAAAGCTAACCATGTCATCTCCTTTCTGTTTGGGTGTTCTTGACAACATCTGATAGGCTCTGGAAGGGAAGTGTATTTCAGATCAGACTTTGATTTACATAAAATGGATTTAGTTATTTATATGTGATAGCCAAGAAACTTGATGAGATTTAATCCCTTCTAAATAACATATTTCCTTCATTGTTCCTGTTCTGCTTTCCTCAAAAGCTATTAAAATATATTTTGCCCTCTGAGAGCTAATGCTTGTCACTCATCAGAGTACCATCCATTCCTCATCCGTGAATGCACATAAGCTATGAAGAAAGCAAGGGTGCAGGTATCAGCATTGTTGAGAGGTTATGAATTTGGATGTGGTTTCTGTACTTATACTTTCCAGTAGGTAAATGGGGCATGTTTTCTTGACTAAGTCATTTGAAAAGATCACTTCTTTTTCCTGCTCTCGTTTTATTAATATGAAATAACATGAAAAATTTAATTGCAAAAGTACATTTTATCAAATGTACTTCAAATGAGACGTAAGGCATAATTTGATGGGATAGTGGTGATCATATTGGGAGGCAGGAATGTTGAAGCATGCGTACAGAAGAGAGGAAGCATTTGGAACTTGAGGGAAAAGAGAGAAACAGAGTTTTGGAAGCTCAAATAATGATTTTACATAATGCTGAAGAATGCTCAAGCTACCACACAATTGCACTCATCTCACATGCTGGTAAAGTAATGCTCAAAATTCTCCAAGCCAGGCCTCAGCAGTACGTGAACCATGAACTTCCAGATGTTCAAGCTGGTTTTAGAAAGGCAGAGGAACCAGAGATCAAATTGTCAACATCCACTGGATCATCGAGAAAGGAAGAGAGTTCCAGAAAAACATCTATTTCTGCTTTGTTAACTCTGTCAAAGCCTTTCATTGTGTGGATCACAATAAACTGTGGAAAATTCTTAAAGAGATGGGAATACCAGAGCACCTGACCTGGCTCTTAAGAAACCTATATGCAGGTGAGGAAGCAACAGTTAGAACTGGACATGGAACAACAGACTGGTTCCAAATAGGGAAAGGAGTACCTCAAGGCTGTATATTGTCACCCTGCGTATTTAACTTCTATGCAGAGTACATCATGAGAACGCTGGGCTGGAAGAAGCACAAGCTGGAATCAAGATTGCCAGGAGAAATATCAATAACCTCAGATATGCAGATGACAACCACCCTTATGGCAGAAAGTGAGGAGGAACTAAAAAGCCTCTTGATGAAAGTGAAAGAGGAGAATGAAAAAGTTGGCTTAAAGGTCAACATTGAGAAAACGAAGATCATGGCATCTGGTCCCATGACTTCATGGGAAATAGATGGGGAAACAGTGGAAACAGTGTCAGACTTTATTTTGGAGGGCCCCAAAATCGCTGCAGATAGTGACTGCAGCCATGGAATTAAGAGGTTTGCTCCTTGGAAGGAAAGTTATGACCAACCTAGATAGCATATTGAAAAGCAGAGACATTACTTTGCCAACAAAGGTCCATCTAGTTAAGGCTATGGTTTTTCCAGTAGTCATGTATGGATGTGAGACCTGGATTGTGAAGAAAGTTGAGCGCCGAAGAATTGATGCTTTTGAACTGTGGTGTTGGAGAAGACTCATGAGAGTCCCTTGGACTGTAAGGAGATCCAACCAGTCCATTCTGAAGGAGATCAAGCCTGGGTTTTCTTTGGAAGGAATGATGCTGAAGCTAAAACTCCAGTACTTTGGCCACCTCATGTGAAGAGTTGACTCATTGGAAAAAACTCTGATGTTGGGAGGGATTGAGGGCAGGAGGAGAAGGGGACAACAGAGGATGAGATGGCTGGATGTCATCACCAACTCGATGGACGTAAGTTTGAGTGAACTCCGGGAGATGGTGATGGACAGGGAGGCCTGGCGTGCTGCAATTCATGGGGTCGCAAAGAGTTGGACGTGAGTGAGTGACTGAACTGAACTGAACTGAACTGAACACTTCAGTGTAAAACAGCTGATAGTTTAGACAAAACAATCTTTTGCCTGACTGAATGTTATACTAATGTAAATACTGTACTGATACAAATAATTTGGATTTAAGTAATCCAACATGGATTTTATTCCATACATAATCTTCTGTAAAATATTATTTCCTGGATCAATATTTCTGTTGTAATTTTCTTCAATGTAATTTTCAATATAAATGTGCAATATCTGGGTAGACCTCAAGAATTTGGTGGCTGAACTATTTGCCTTCTGCTAATTTTATGTTACTGTGCATACAGTATTTAAGAGCATAGCTAAATCTAAGCATGATTAACTATCTGGAAATTTTACAAATAACAGATTTGACTTATCTAAGTGAAAATGCTCCTTTGTTTTTCATAAAGATAATTTGGCCAGTTATTAGCAGACTAAAAATGCTACATTGAAAGGTCTATCAGTTTGAATACACTGAAATCTTCATTTTCCCGGTCATACCTGAGCTTAATCTTGTGTGAAGGAAAACTTTTTTAATATACCAGCTCCTTTCCTTTTTCTTTTTCTTACCTCCTGTCCTGACACAGTACCTAGTAGAGTAATGCTCTCAGGATATACTGATTCCATAGGTGAGACATGGTAGCATTTGAAGATATAATTGTAGCAGTCAGGAGAAGGGAGCATGACTCCCCCATGGGAGAGGCAGTGACAGAAATTAAGGCGATAGAGGAACTACTCTGCCTCAGTATGCCATTAAAAGGGGAACTTGGTCCTGGAAGCAGCGGTCTCAGTTCCCTGGAAGAGTGCAAGCTAGGCTTCTTCTGAGGTCATCAATATGACAATTGCTGTCTGGATGTCTTTGTACAACGTTTTTCTACCCTTTTTACTGAGGCTCTGAGAATTTGAGACATATTCAGCATAACTTGTTCAAGTGAAAAATAAAGGATAATGAGTGACAATGTTTAAATAGAGCAATGTTAGTAACAATTGTTTATTTTTCTATGTTTGGCCAAATATAATCTCTGAGAACCCCATTCCTCAGTATTGAAATGTGAAAACTAATTAGTATTAATTTAGGCAGGAAGTCTTCATTTCGAATCTCTGATGATATCTATTATATTGCTTAAAAATGATGAACTGCTTGCTAGTTACGAGAAGATAGACGTTTTCAAGCATTTTAGTTTTATGAGATCATCTATCTTATAAAGCTTTACCTGTCACTAAGAAAGGAAACCTCATTGACAGTCACTTGGTTAGCATAAAAGGGCAGCAAGTAATTGGGAGCTGAATGTTTTTTACTCTAAAGAATACTTAGGCTAGCCAGAAAGAAAAACACCAATACAGTATACTAACACATATATATGGAATTTAGGAAGATGGCAATGACGACCCTGTATGCAAGTCAGGAAAAAAGTCACAGATGTGTATAACGGACTTTTGGTCTCAGAGGGAGAGGGAGAGGGTGGGATGATTTGGGAGAATGGGAATTCTAACATGTATACTATCATGTAAGAATTGAATCGCCAGTCCATGTCTGACGTAGGATGCAGCATGCTTGGGGCTGGTGCATGGGGATGACCCAGAGAGATGTTGTGGGGAGGGAGGTGGGAGCGGGGGTCATGTTTGGGAACGCATGTAAGAATTAAAGATTTTAAAATTAAAAAAAATAAATAAATAAATAAAATAAAATAAATTAAAAAGAAAAGAAAAGAAAAAAAAAGAATACTTAGGCTGACAAAAACAAATTATTAAATTATTGGAAAATAATCAAAGCCTAATTGAAGTCAACATCTATACTATTCTGACTCAACAGGCATGTCTTGGGTCTTTATAATATCTGGAATATATTAGTGGCAGGTGAAAAGGCATGGTAGTGTTTGTGAAACAGAGAGAAAAGGCTCACACAATGAGTGTGTCTAAACCTTCAAGGCAAATCAATTTGAGGATTTATCTAGGGGAAGGTAGAATGAAGGAGGGAGAACTCATTAGGAAAGTGTGGATTTTCTAAGCCATGCTTATGTGAAGGATGAGGTTCCACGGGGTGTTTTGGTCAGCTTTTACAGAGGAATTTGCATCTTTAAGATCTTTCCTTATCTGTTTATCACATCTCATTTTTCTACCAGTTTTGTAATGTAGGCAAGACATTCTATTTGATGGATGGTCACATAATTTTCTGCAGCAGAGCAAGGCCTAAAAATAAGCTCAGTCACCTCCACGGCCCTATGCTCTTCTCTCCACCAAATAGGATGTTGTGCATGCTCCATCTCTTTTTAGGAATGGAACACATTCCCTGTCCTTAGTTCAATGTGCACTGCAGTTTCTTATTCAAGCAGCAAAGCACTGATACTAACCCTGAGTTGAGAGAGTGCAGAAGCTTTGTTCTCCTCCAAACTTGTGTAAGCACGCTCCTCAGCAATCTAGAAACTGCTGAGTAGATGCTGTCTCTCCTGAGCAAAATCCAGAGGTAACATGAAGGCCAGAAGACGTGCTGCTTTCTAAGAAGCTGTGGTGGAACATTTGCCTAATCTCCCTTGAAGTAATTTCCCTCCTCTATTTAGAAATGTCTGTGTTCACTATAATTAAAAAGAAGGCTAATACTAAAAAGAAAACAATGGATCTTCTGGATATGTTTAGGTAGATATTGTTGCAGTGACTGTAAAGGAAGAGATGAGATAGCACATCAAACTGATATTCTGGTTTATTGAAAAATATTTATCACATGAATTCAGATCAGTTCAGTTCAGTTCAGTTCAGTTCAGTCACTCAGTTGTGTCTGACTCTTTGTGACCCCATGGACTGCAGCACTCCAGGCTCCCCTGTCCATCACCAACTCCCGGAGCTTGCTCAAACTCATGTCCATTGCATTGGTGATGCCATCCAACCATCTTATCCTCTGTCATCCCCGTTTCCTCCTGCCTTCAATCTTTCCCAGCATCAGGGTCTTTTCCAATGAGTCAGTTCTTTGCATCAGGTGGCCAAAGTATTGGAACTTCGAAATTACCAACTTTCAACAAAAAATAGACTTTTGAAACTTTCTCAGAAGTGTTTATTATAGTTCTTTAATGAGCCCAATTTAATCTTTACTTGGCATATCCAAAGAAACCTGAGTATTTTGCTGCATACTGAAAATGCCATCATTATACAATGTGAAGACCCAACTTCTGGCTCTCTGTATTATCTGTTTCTTTGGGTTCTGGATTAACTTTAGTTTTTTTTTTTAACACTCACATTTTTATTTATGTATTCATTCCATTTTATATTTACTGCCCTATTTTCAAACAGTAGCATTTTATTACTCTGGAGAACAAATTACACCTCTTATGTATAATTCTGCCTAGTTCAGGGTACATTTCAAGTAACAAGGCACACAGAGAACGCTGTCCCTGTGCAGACCACCAGCTCAGATAATTCTCTTAAAATGCTTTCACTGAGTGCAGTTTCCAGTTTTTATCTTTGGAAAAGTATGGTATTGAATATTAATAAAGATATGAGTTCACAAAAGCTAACCCTAATCATTAGCTTCATGAGACCAAAGTTAAAATCAAGATAGAAAGAAAAATCATGACAAAAGTGAGTGCTCTACCCTCTGATAGTTTCAGGGAAAAAAAAACTTTCATTTTTATTTTTCAAGTACTTAGTGTGTATATTTAGTTGCTCAGTTGTGTCTGACTCTTTGCGTCCTTATGGACTGTCGCCTGTCAGGCTCCTCTGTCCATGGGGATTCTTCAGGTAAGAAAACTGGAGTGGGTTGCCATGCCCTTCTCCAGGAGATCTTCCCAACCCAAGGACTGAACCCAGGTCTCCTGCATTGTGGGTAGATTCTTTACCATCTGAGCCACCAGGGAAGCCCATAAGTGTTTAATAGTCAGCATCAATTTAAAGTAACCTTGACTGAGATCTCAATTTAAATATTCACTTAATTTTCTAACTGATAACAGTAAAGTTGCTAAATACATGGCTTGCAAGTTGTACTTGATCTGTAAATTGTATGACCGGTAGGTCCATAATTGTCATTTACTTCTCCTCTCCCTGACATTAGCCTGGGGTTTGGTGAGGCAGACATGCTTAAATGTTTCTTTAGTTTAATGATTAGTGACATCTGATAGCAAAACGATAAGAGAATCAGCCATAAAAGGACCGAGTTAGATATCTAGGAGATTTTATATAATTCTTATGAAGAGTTGCAAATAAATCTATTTAAAATTAAATCCACGTGTCTTTTCTCTTTTTAAATATGCAGGCCAGGAAGCAACAGTTAGAACTGAACATGGACCAACAGACTGGTTACAGATAGGAAAAGGAGTACCTCAAGGCTGTATATTGTCACCCTGTTTATTTAACTTCTATGCAGAGTACATCATGAGAAACGCTGGACTGGAAGAAGCACAAGCTGGAATAAAGACTGCCGGGAGGAATATCAATAACCTCAGATATGCAGATGACACCACCCTTATGGCAGAAAGTGAAGAGGAACTAAAAAGCCTCTTGATGAAAGTGAAAGAGGAGAGTGAAAAAGTTGGCTTAAAGCTCAACATTCAGAAAACGAAGATCATAGCATCTGGTCCCATCACTTCATGGGAAATGGAGAAACAGTAGAAACAGTGTCAGACTTTATTGTTTGGGGCTCCAAAATCACTGCAGATGGTGATTTCAGCCATGAAATTAAAAGACACTTATCCCAGGGATGCAAGGATTCTTATCCCAGGGATGCAAGGATTCTTCAATATCTGCAAATCAATCAATGTAATTCACCACATTAACAAATTGAAAAATAAAAACCATATGATTATCTCAATAGATGCAGAGAAGGCCTTTGACAAAATTCAACATCCATTTATGATAAAAACTCTCCAGAAAGCAGGAATAGAAGGAACATACCTCAACATAATAAAAGCTATCTATGACAAACCCACAGCAAACATTATCCTCAATGGTGAAAAATTGAAAGCATTTCCCCTAAAGTCAGGAACAAGACAAGGGTGTCCACTTTCACCGCTACTATTCAACATAGTTCTGGAAGTTTTGGCCACAGCAATCAGAGCAGAAAAAGAAATAAAAGAAATCCAAATTGGAAAGGAAGAAGTAAAACTCTCACTGTTTGCAGATGACATGATCCTCTACATGGAAAACCCTACAGACTCCACCAGAAAATTACTAGAGCTAATCAATGAATATAGTAAAGCTGCAGGATATAAAATCAACACACAGAAATCCCTTGCATTCGTATACACGAATAATGAGAAAGTAGAAAAAGAAATTAAGGAAACAATTCCATTCACCATTGCAACGAAAAGAATAAAATACTTAGGAATATATCTACCTAAAGAAACTAAAGACCTATATATAGAAAACTATAAAACACTGATGATAGAAATCAAAGAGGACACTAATAGATGGAGAAATATACCATGTTCATGGATCGGAAGAATCAATATAGTGAAAATGAGTATACTACCCAAAGCAATTTACAAATTCAATGCAATCCCTATCAAGCTACCAGCCACATTTTTCACAGAACTAGAACAAATAATTTCAAGATTTGTATGGAAATACAAAAAACCTCGAATAGCCAAAGCAATCTTGAGAAAGAAGAATGGAACTGGAGGAATCAACTTGCCTGACTTCAGGCTCTACTACAAAGCCACAGTCATCAAGACAGTATGGTACTGGCACAAAGACAGACATATAGATCAATGGAACAAAATAGAAAGCCCAGAGATAAATCCACACACCTATGAACACCTTATCTTTGACAAAGGAGGCAAGAATATACAATGGAGTAAAGACAATCTCTTTAACAAGTGGTGTTAAAGTGACCTTTAACAAAGGTCAACCACTTGTAAAAGAATGAAACTAGATCACTTTCTAACACCGTACACAAAAATAAACTCAAAATGGATTAAAGATCTAAATGTAAGATCAGAAACTATAAAACTCCTAGAGGAGAACATAGGCAAAACACTCTCAGACATAAATCACAGCAGGATCCTCTATGATCCACCTCCCAGAATTCTGGAAATAAAAGCAAAAATAAACAAATGGGATCTAATTAAAATTAAAAGCTTCTGCACAACAAAGAAAAATATAAGCAAGGTGAAAAGACAGCCTTCTGAATGGGAGAAAATAATAGCAAATGAAGCAACTGACAAACAACTAATCTCACAAATATACAAGCAACTTATGCAGCTCAATTCCAGAAAAATAAACGACCCAATCAAAAAATGGGCCAAAGAACTAAATAGACATTTCTCCAAAGAAGATATACAGATGGCTAACAAACACATGAAAAGATGCTCAACATCACTCATTATTAGAGAAATGCAAATCAAAACCACAATGAGGTACCACTTCACACCAGTCAGAATGGCTGCGATCCAAAAATCTGCAAGCAATAAATGCTGGAGAGGGTGTGGAGAAAAGGGAACCCTCCTACACTGTTGGTGGGAATGCAAACTAGTACAGCCACTATGGAGAACAGTGTGGAGATTCCTTAAAAAATTGCAAATAGAACTCCCTTATGACCCAGCAATCCCACTTCTGGGCATACACACCGAGGAAACCAGAATTGAAAGAGACACATGTACCCCAATGTTCATCGCAGCACTGTTTATAATAGCCAGGACATGGAAACAACCTAGATGTCCATCAGCAGATGAATGGATAAGAAAGCTGTGGTACATATACACAATGGAGTATTACTTAGCCGTAAAAAAGAATTCATTTGAATCAGTTCTGATGAGATGGATGAAACTGGAGCCGATTATACAGAGTGAAGTAAGCCAGAAAGAAAAACACCAATACAGTATACTAACACATATATATGGAATTTAGGAAGATGGCAATGACGACCCTGTATGCAAGACAGGGAAAGAGACACAGATGTGTATAACGGACCTTTGGACTCAGAGGGAGAGGGAGAGGGTGGGATGATTTGGGAGAATGACATCCTAACATGTATACTATCATGTAAGAATTGAATCGCCAGTCTATGTCTGACGCAGGATGCAGCATGCTTGGGGCTGGTGCATGGGGATGACCCAGCGAGCTGTTATGGGGAGGGAGGTGGGAGGGGGGTTCATGTTTGGGAACGCATGTAAGAATTAAAGATATTAAAATTTAAAAATAAAAAACTAAAAAAAAAAATAAATAAAAGACACTTACTCCTTGGAAGAAAAGTTATGACCAACCTAGACAGCATATTGAAAAGCAGAGACATTACTTTGCCAACAAAGGTCTGTCTAGTCAAGCCTATGGTTTTTCCTGTGGTCATTTATGGATGTGAGAGTTGGACTGTGAAGAAGGCTGAGCGCAGAAGAATTGATGCTTTTGAACTGTGGTGTTGGAGAAGACTCTTGAGAGTCCCTTGGACTGCAAGGAGATCCAACCAGTCCATTCTGAAGGAGATCAACCCTGGGATTTCTTTGGAGGGAATGATGCTGAAGCTGAAACTCCAGTACTTTGGTCACCTCATGTAAAGAGTTGACTCATTGGAAAAGACTCTGATCCTGGGAGGGATTGGGGGCAGGAGGAGAAGGGGACGACAGAGGATGAGATGGCTGGATGGCATCACTGACCTGATGGACATGAGTCTGAGTGAACTCCGGGAGATGGTGATGGACAGGGAGGCCTGGCGTGCTGCGATTCATGGGGTCACAAAGAGTCAGACACGACTGAGTGACTCAACTGAACTGAACTGATATAGAGTTTTCAGAGAGACAGAAATGGGAAAAGAAAAACAGTTAAGAGTGCATAAGAGAACATATGAAGCAATGATGAAGGGAGCCACAATTGCTGTGATCAAATATAAAAGCTGGCACTAAGATTTCTAGCAGCCAAAGCAAGAGGTTAAGTGCTTTGCTCTGACTATCAAAAGGGAAAAATGTCAGTTTTCAGAGGAAAGCAAGATGTTTTTGGACTGTATCTATGCATACTGAAAGCTGGCTATAGCTGGTATCAGTAACAGATACAGTAGAGGTGGGGAAAAAAAACAAACTTCTTTTATAATTTTGTAAATGACTTTCCCGCAATTTATTTTTGTGCTTTTTGGTGAAATGTTAATGATAATGGACAGCTGTGTTTTCCATCTGAAAGGAGCCTCTGATGTAACTGAATGGAATAATTTTAAGTTGTTTTAAGGGATTTTTGTTGTTGATTTTGCCATTGTAATGACTGGTTAAGTTCCCTGAAGAAGTCTCTTAACTAAGCTCACGTGCGTGCTCAGTTGTGTCTGATTCTTCACAACCCCATGGACTGTAGCCTTCGGGTTTCTCTGTCCATGGGATTTCCCAGTCAGGAAGACTGGGGTGAGTTTCCATGCCCTCCTCCAGGGGCTCTTCCCAACCCAGGGATCAAACCTGTGTCTCCAGCAACTCCTACTCTGTCCGGCAGATTCTTTACCACCTGGGAAGCCCCTCTTAACGATATATACACCCAAATTTAGACTAACATTTTCTGCGGTGCTTAACTGTATAATACTTATATCTTGTTTTGAGATGTGAGAATAAATTAAAAAATAAATGCACATTTTGATAAACACTGATTATCCTGCCCACTTCTCACCAGAAATTTTTCTAGAGATACTATAGGATTGCTTCAGCAAGAGCTACTCCACTGGGAATACCTCCCACCACACTATGAAAATCAGGGAAGTCATTAAGCTGAAAAGAGGGAGGAAACGGCTGCCTGAAGGGTAGACTTAACAGAAATGGAGCATGAATTTTTCAGTTATTTTTATTTCTGTCCAAGGTGTTTTCCCTGTACAGAGCCATCATGGCTTAACTGAACATAACAAATTAAGCAATGGCGACAGCCATAGGTATAATATTGAATAAATACATTTCAAGAGGAGGATAGGGCTGGTATTTTTATATTCTCTAATTAATGTTATATAAGGAAAATCTCTATAGGATAACTTTGTACAAAATAAAAATAACTATCAATTGGGGTTTGTTTTAATAAGAAAAGTGTATCCTCAAGTGTCTTTGCCTATGTTTGAATCAAGGAAGTCTTAAGTGCTGTTGGAGAAAAAAAAAAAGAAGGCCCAGCACTCTGCATGTCCTTGGCTGAACACAGTAGTTCTTAATTTCTTAGATGATAGTCCTCTGGGATGTGTAAGGTCTGCCTTTCACATGGTACTTCAGAAAGTCAGCTTCTTTCTCTCCCATGATTTTGCCATCTCCTGGAACATTGCAGTCCTTTGCTCTTAGCTAGCAAAAAGAAAAACAGAGGATGGATGAGGCAAATTCTCTTCTTAACCATGTCAAAAGTGTAACATGTAACTGGATTCACAGTTCACTGGCCAGATTTAATTACGTGGCTGCAATACACTTCCCCCAGAAGAGGAGCTGGGAAATGCAGATGGGCTGAGCAGTCATTTTGTAGACATAGCCCTACTCTGCTGAAGGAGAGTAGGGATTTGTAGTGGACAGCTAACTGACTGAAAGCTCAGAATTACCTGTTTCAGACTGACATTCTAAAGTCTTGGAGGAAGATCAGAGTGTATGAGAGGGAGGGCTCTGTCTCAGGATGCTACCATTGAAAAACACAAATCTTTTCTCTGAGTACAGGAAGTCAGTAAAGACAGTAAAGTTAAACATGTATTCCTGTAGCCCAGACACTAAGTTACCTGTCCAGCCATTGCTAAACATATACTTCATAAATTGATTTTACTTTGAAAGTGAAAGTGAAGTCGCTCAGTCGTGTCCAACTCTTTGTGACCCCATGGACTGTAGCCTATTAGGCTCCTCAGTTCATGGAATTTTCCAGGCAAGAGTACTAGAGTGGGTTGCCATTTCCTTCTCCGCGGGATCTTCCTGACCCAGGGATCGAACCCAGGTCTCCCACGTTGCAGGCAGACACTTTACCGTCTGAGCCACCAGGGAAGTCTAGCTGTATATAAAACCACACATAGAATCAAGAAAGATTTATTGGATTTTCTTATAGAATTTCATAACCAGCAATCTCTTTCCATTTCTTTAAAGGGCAGCAGGAAATCCTTGATCTCCATGTAAACAAACAACATGTGACTAAGCCTCTAGTGTTACTTTCCCTGCCTCATTATGTAAATTGAATCATTTGCAGTGGATCAGGGTGTTCAGGCTTATTTTCTATGACGTGTTTTCAGAGTGTTCAAATTGGGTTTATGCTCTTCAGTTTTCTGACTTAAAATACATGGTATTAAACTAGGAAGTTTTTCTTTCTTTTTTTTTGAAAAGACACAGTCCAGCGTAACTTTCTTTACAGGTAAACTGAAGTTTAGACGAAGCGCATATTTGCCAGATATTAAACAACTAAGTAGTGCAGAGCTAACATTGGTGTATACAGAATCATGCCTTCTCGTCTGGGGCTGCTTTATAATAGTTTTTCTTCCTCACTGGTGAAAATATATGAATATTGACTTTGTTTTGCTTAATTAACTATCAGCTAAAACAATAAATCTAGACAATGGCATGGTTTTTCTTCATTATGAGCACATTCTATGAAATGTAATCCATAAATGGATACCATAATGAAACATTGAGATCAACATGTAATTGATTTTTCTCAGCCAACTGCTGAAAGGATTTTTAACTACCAGAGAAGAAATAATTAGAGCTATTCTTATAGCATGGAATGGCTACAAGTAAAAGTAATTTATTTCTGAAATATTTTGTATACATTTATGCAGAGTACATCACGAGAAGCGCTGGGCTGGAAGACGCACAAGCTGGAATCAAGACTGCCAGGAGAAATATCAATAACCTCAGATATGCAGATGACACCACCCTTATGGCAGAAAGTGAAGAGGAACTAAAAAGCCTCTTGATGAAAGTGAAAGAGGAGAGTGAAAAACTTGGCTTAAAGCTCAACATTCAGAAAACGAAGATCATGGCATCTGGTCCCATGACTTCATGGGAAATAGATGGGGAAACAGTGGAAACAGTGTCAGACTTTACTTTTTGGGGTTCCAAAATCATTGCAGATGGTGATTTCAGCCATGAAATTAAAAGACGCTTACTCCTTGGAAGGAAAGTTATGACCAACCTATATGGCATATTGAAAAGCAGAGACATTACTTTGCCAACAAAGGTCTGTCTAGTCAAGGCTATGGTTTTTCCAGTAGTCATGTATGGATGTGAGGGTTGGACTGTGAAGAAAGCTGAGCGCTGAAGAATTGATGCTTTTGAACTGTGGTGTTGGAGAAAACTCTTGAGGGTCCCTTGGACTGCAAGGAGATCCAACCAGTCCATTCTGAAGGCGATCAGCCCTGGGATTTCTTTGGAGGGAATGATGCTGAAGCTGAAACTCCAGTATTTTGGTCACCTCATGTGAAGAGTTGACTCATTGGAAAAGACTCTGATGCTGGGAGGGATTGGGGGCAGGAGGAGAAGGGGACGACAGAGGATGAGATGGCTGGATGGCATCACTGACTTGATGGACGTGAGTCTGAGTGAACTCTGGGTGTTGGTGATGAACAGGGAGGCCTGGCATGCTGCAATTCATGGGGTTGCAAAGAGTCGGACATGACTGAGTGACTGAACTGAACCGAGAAAGTAAAAATTGTGTTTAAACAAGAATGGCAAAGAACTTACCTCCAAAAGTGAAAACAGAGAATTTTGGGGTGAATACTTTACTATTTCTAGCACATCACACAGCAAATGGCAGTGGGAAAATTGTATTCATCTAGTTTATTCATATTTTCATTGAATACTGACTGCTAGGAGGATGTAAATGTATGTATGAACACACAATGACAACATAAACTCCATGGTAGACTGTTTAATTTGTGAGTTTACAAGGAAACCTCAACAGGCCTAAGGTATTCAGCACGAAAATGAAAATCTTATTAGAAATGGAGGTTTTGAAGTTAGTGTTTACAATTTCTGTTCTAGGAGATGTATAAGAGATGTGTAAGAATTGTATAACTTCCTGAGCTTAACAGTTAGTTATATAAACAAGAGATCCACCCAGCTTGAGGGGAGCATTTGTCTCTTTAAGTAAATAAATAAAATTTTAAAGTTCTGGCAAAAATTATAAAGTGGGAAAGGAATCACAAAATGCAAATCTGTAGTAAAAATATGAAAAACAAAAACTTGATTATAGTAAAATTTTGTGCTCTGATTTGATTAAAAGGGAACTTCTACCTTGGATCTATTACACTAGTTGGACAGGGGCATTTTATAGCTGTTGATCATCTTTCTACCTTTTGTAAATATTGAGAAATATAAAGATGGGATGTTATCTGGGATTAAGCAATGCTGTTTTATTATAGAAGTCATGCTTTATTCAAAAATATGTGCTGTGGGAAGAGACTTTCCATATTTCTGTATTTTATAAATGTTAAGTTACCTATGTACTTACATGTTATGAATTGAAAATAAGAACAGAAAAATATGATACTTGAGGAGAATTCCTAGATATACTGAGACACACAGCAGTAATATTTGATCTGGGGACTTCTCTTTGTCGTCACAAACCAGAGGGTTTATAAGTTTGACTTTATGTGAATAATTGTACTTTAAAAATGAATATCACAATGATTTCTTCCTAATTGTGATCTTTTGTGATGTATTATATTCAGTCATGTCTTTTGCTCTGTGTATCTCTTTACTAGGTGGAATTATCCATTTGCAACAGAAACCCAGTTATTTTGATTAGACTGTGAATTCTTGCATTGAAAGTCAGTGCTTGTGGACAGATTGTAGGAAGGAGAACACTTAAAAACTGAGAAATGTCTGTGCTGTTCCAGTAAAAGGATATTAAGATAGTTTCATATTTATGCAATGGAGGTACTTAAACACTGCCAATTGTTTGTAAACAACAAGAACTTCAGTGGATGCTGATGTCCTTGACAATAGCTTTTGTCAAAAACAAAACGCTACAGCATGTAATTATTTTTTAAGAGTTAGCTCTGGGAAAGACACTAATTTAAAATTACAAGCACACCATGGACCTGTATTCTTATATTATTTTCCTATTGTCAAGAGAAGTGTGGAATCTGTTTTATTAATGTACAAGTTCTTAAAATTAAATTTTTGAGAAAGGTGTCATTTAGTATTCCAGGTCAATTGGTAAGGTCTCCCAATGCATGTGTTCTCCATGTTTGCAGGGATGGAAATCACTGGGGGCAGAAGTAATTTCAATTAAATCATTAAGTTGAAACTATACTGTTCCATTTTGCTGAAAATGCATGATTTGAGTATACTTGAAAATTGTGAGTTCAGTACTAAAGAACTGTAATAGAAAAGGAATTAATATTGACTACTCTGAGAGACTGTTGTGACAAAAGATGAAAGCTCTAATCTTTGAACTGAGTGCACTGGTAGTTAAAAAGTTTCTTTTGAAATGAACCCATCTTATTTCACCTAGTTGCTGTTTTGAACCCTAAGTCTCTCATACCCTTTCTTTCCTATTAGAATAATGCTGGGATAGAAACAAATGTTGTTTAGCAGATACTAAAATTTGAATGGAAATCCAGCCTAGCCTCTGATATCATAGAGTTCATCTTATTTTTCCTACTTACTCTTTCTGGAATGCTGCCAGTTTCTGTTTACCATTTCCTGTTTCTGTGCCTGTCTACTTCTGTGCTTCCTTATTGTCTACAAAATTCTCCATGTGTTTCACATTTAGAGGATTCACTTTACATTGAGTTTACCCTGGACTTTGATCCAGTTACACATAGCCAGACAGCAGGACCATGTGGGGCAAAGTGTGGCCTCTTGATGAGGCAAGAATCTTGATCGAACCTCATAGTATATTCACAACAATTTGGAGACCATAGTTAAAAACTTTAAAGATTATTTTTTACCGAAGTTATCCCTTTTCAACCAGTTTACAATAATCAGGCACATCTACTTACCATATCCCATTGCATATCATGTCATTCTGAAGAAGAACAAAGGGTAATAAAGACAATTAATTCTTTTTTTTTTTTTTTTGTAGAGAGCATGAAAGATCAGAGCAATAGAAGGCTTGTCCTGTGCTGCACTGTGAGATACTGTGTAGAGCTGGAGATGTAGACCGGATCTTCTTACTTCTGGCAAGGAACATGTCTAATTGCATATGGACACTTATACTTTTAAAGACTTATAAAAAAATTAATGAACAGAAACCTCAATTAAATAGAGTTGGGAGACCAGAAGGGGGCTATCTCCTGTCTTGCTACATAGCAGAGCCCAACATGAAGAGAGACGTCTCTTTGCTGGCAAAGGCTCACTGAGAAGTCAAGGGCTCTTTGTTAACTACAGCTCTCACCACTTCCTTTTCCTCTCTGTAAAAGTCTTGTCCTTCCCTTGCTGTGTGGGGACTTGAATGTAGTTCACCATGGTTACAGACCCCAAACTTAAATTCTCTGCTAATCCCTGATATACTCATCTTTCCTGGGGAAATATCTGGCAGTCTGTTTGTTTCAGGTAAATATTTTGGTGGCCCTTATGGTGTTGTGATCCACACAGTCAAAGGCTTTGGCATAGTCAAGAAAGCAGAAATAGATGCTTTTCTGGAACTCTCTTGCTTTTTCGAGATCCAGCAAATGTTGGCAATTTGATCTCTGGTTCCTCTGCCTTTTCTAAAACCAGCTTGAACATCTGGAAGTTCATGGTTCACATATTGCTGAAGCCTGGCTTGGAGAATTTTGAGCATTACTTTACTAGCGTGTGAGATGAGTGCAATTGTGTGGTAGTTTGAGCATTCTTTGGCATTGCCTTTCTTTGGGATTGGAATGAAAACTGACCTTTTCCAGTCCTGTAGCCACTGCTGAGTTTTCCAAATTTGCTGGCATATTGAGTGCAGCTCTTTCACAGCATCATCTTCCAGGATTTGAAACAGCTCAACTGGAATTCCATCACCTCTAGCTTTGTTCGTAGTGATGCTTTCTAAGGCCCACTTGACTTCACATTCCAGGATGTCTGGCTCTAGGTGAGTGATCACACCATCGTGATTATCTTGGTCGTGAAGATCTTTTTTGTATAGTTCTTCTGTGTATTCTTGCCACCTCTTCTTAACATCTTCTGCTTCTGTTAGGTCCATACCATTTCTGTCCTTTTTCAAGCCCATCTTTGCATGAAATGTTCCCTTGGTATCTCTAATTTTCTTGAAGAGATCTCTAGTCTTTCCCATTCTGTTGTTTTCCTCTATTTCTTTGACTGTGTGGATCACAATAAACTGCAGAAAATTCTGAAAGAGATGGGAATACCATATGAGAAACCTATATACAGATCAGGAAACAAAAGTTAGAACTGTACATGGAAAAAAACCTGGTTCCAAATAGGAAAAGGAGTACATCAAGGTTGTATATTGTCACCCTGCTTATTTAACTTCTCTGCAGAGTACATCATGAGAAACGCTGGGCTGGAAGAAGCAAAATATCAATAACCTCAGATATGCAGATGACACCACCCTTATGGCAGAAAGTGAAGAGGAACTAAAAAGCCTCCTGATGAAAGTGAAAGAGGAGAGTGAAAAAGTTGGCTTAAAGCTCAACATTCAGAAAATGAAGATCATGGCATCTGGTCCCATGACTTCATGGGAAATAGATGGGGAAACCGTGGAAACAGTGTCAGACTTTATTTTTGGGGGCTCCAAAATCACTGTAGATGATGATTGCAGCCATGAAATTAAAGATGCTTACTCCTTGGAAGAAAAGTTATGACCAACCTAGATATATTCAAAAGCAGAGACATTACTTTGCCAACAAAGGTCTGTCTAGTCAAGGCTATGGTTTTTCCAGTGGTCGTGTATGGATGTGAGAGTTGGACTGTGAGGAAAGCTGAGTGCCGAAGAATTGATGCTCTTGAACTGTGGTGTTGGAGAAGACTCTTGAGAGTCCCTTGGACTGGAAGGAGATCCAACCAGTCCATTCTGAAGGAGATCAACCCCGGGATTTCTTTGGAGGGAATGATGCTGAAGCTGAAACTCCAGTACTTTGGCCACCTCATGTGAAGAGTTGACTCATTAGAAAAGACTCTGATCCTGGGAGGGATTGGGGGAAGGAGGAGAAGGGGACAACATAGGATGAGATGGCTGGATGGCATCACCGACTCGATGGATGTGAGTCTGAATGAACTCTGGGTGTTGGTGATGGACAGGGAGGCCTGGTGTGCTGCAATTCATGGGATCGCAAAGAGTCGGACACGACTGAGCGACTGAACTGAACTGAACTGATGGTGTAGCCACGCGTTCTGGGAAACAAACTCACTCAGAAGGACAATGCAGATAGTGGAGTGCAGTTTATTTCACCGATGGGCCCAAAGCAGAGTCTCCTCTAAGCCAAGGACCCTGACCAGTTTGTGTGAAACCCTTATATACCCTAAATATACGTGCCCAAACCCACCTCCCCAAATTCCCTGAAACTAGTCTGAACAAAGGAAAAGAAAGATACAATCAAAGCTAACCCTTGATTCATATGCCTTAAGCCTAGGTAGTTAACAGTGGACAATTATCAATAGGCCTGTGGTCATACCCCAATAGGCATAATAGAATTTGGGTATCTATTCGGTACACAGATAATTAGGGTATTCTTTTTGGCTATGGAGAGCCTAGGTACGAGCCCTGGGGCTCTTCCATCCGGGGGGTCTGGTTTTCCAGTTGGTATGCCATTTCCATAGATAGTGGGCATATAGCTCAAAGTCCACAGTCCAGCCCAAGATGGAGTCCTGCTTTCAAGATGGAGCCTGTTCTGTCTGTTTCTTCCTTTAATGGGACCCAGAGAAGACTCTGACAGTGAACCAACAGGTGTGTACTCCAAGTGGAGCCCACGGTTGCTCACTGCTTTTCCTGCCATCCTGGAATTTGAAGGTGTATCTTTCTCCTGGATCTGAGAGCTCACACCTTCTCTGCTTTTGAAGCTGAAAGGTTGTTGCTGAACCACAAATGACTCTGGGATTCTTGGCCTCTGGAGGAGAAGAATTCAATCAGGGGCCAGAGATGAGGCTTGATCGCTCAGAGCTTTTGTGTAATAAAGTTTTATTAAAGTACAAAAGAGAGAGAGGAAGCTTCTGACATAGACATCACAAGGGGGCAGAAAGAGTACCCCCCTGCTAATCATTAGCTGGATGTTATATAGCTACTGGCAGTCTCCTAATTAAAGAAAGGAAATGTCTCAAAACTCAGAGAATGGCACCAGGCCCTTCACCCACAGCATGCATTTTGAGACAACATTGGCACCAGGTGAGTCATCCTGGGCCATGAAACAATTGAAGAAAGGCAGATTTCCATACAAATATAGAGTTCATTAACACAGATTAGGAGAACAATGTATGAGTATAACATACTGGTTTGTCAAGTCATGTCTAACTGACTTGAAGACAGAGTCTAGGGTAAATACACAGTACAGTAAGATAGCTTAAGACAAACATTTCCATAAGAAAAATGCATTGGTTAGCTCAAGGTTTGAGAAAAGTTAAGTTCAGGTGGAACCAGGTATCATTTTAAGAGAAACCTCTTTGTCTAGAGAAGGAGAAAAAAGATAACACTAGTTGTTTCCTCCTGCCATTTAAGAGAGAGATAAAAAATGTCTGACACTTGAAGCCTATTTCCTCCATTTGGAGACCCCTGGCCTTCTTGCCTGTTACTCTCTCAAAGCTCTCAGGCTTTATTCGGATTCCATTTAAAGGTTTGTCTGATGAAGACCCCTGTTCTGTATGCAAGTCCTCATTTGGCACTTAGGTCTGATTTTGAGATTAGACTGTTTCAACCGAAGCTGGCTGAAAATGCCTTGGACCCAGTTTCTTCAGGAAGGGTTTGCTTAAAATGAAACTGTACTAGCTTTTCAGCATTTGGTTTTCCCTTTGGAAGAGCTTCCCTCTGAAGAATGGCTAAAAACAAGCATTTGACCTGACTCCTCTGGGACTAAGCTGACTCCTTAGGCATGGCTCAGATTGGCTTGCTAAGTTATTTAAGTAGTTTGTGCTGTAAGCCATTTGAAAATTGTTCACTCCTCTAGAGCAGTGGTCCCTGATCTTTTTGGCACCAAGGATGGGTTTTGTGCCAGGTAATTTTTCCACAGACCAGGAAAATGGGGATGGTTTTGAGATGATTCCAGTGTGTTGCATTTTTTGTGCACTTCGTTTCTATTATTACTGTCACGTGAGTGTATGTTCCTTGGTTCTTTGTCTCATCACAACAAAGATTTGGAGTGATGGACATTAAAGCCCCCTCAGGGTGTCACAGCTCTCAGGTCTTGGATAGACCATGTTATAGCTCTCAGGTCTCGAATGGACCATGTTATAGCTCTTAGACAAATCAGTGTTACAGCTCAGTGTTACAGCTCTATTTTATTTAGAAGATAGCAGGAAAATCCATCTTTGAGGCATGAGGGTATGTCAATCCAAAAGACATGAGGAGAAGAGCAGCCCCAGTGTGTGTGGGGAGAGAGAGAGAGAGAGAGAGAGAGAGAGAGAGAGAGAGAGAGAGAGAGAGCGAGCTAGCTTTGACTCCTCTATTTATATGTTTTTCTGTCCCTGGGCCTGTCCTACGTAAACTGGGCCAGCCAGGAGTGTTGTTTGTTTTACCTGAGGGCCTCACTCTGGTCCTCAGACCTTCTTTTGTTCTATTTTTGCAGGCTTTTCCCTTCCTTGTCTTTTAGCCACTGCTATTTTGGACTCCTTTTCCCTATTCTGCCTACTTAACATTCCCTCCTCAAGAGACGGGAGGCCCAATTCTTTGGGAATAAGGGTGTCGAGGTCTTTTTGGCTACTTCTTGCTGAACTGGGATGGCTAGGGGTATTGGGCCTCCCCATCTTGCTAGTCTCAAGCCTCAGAGAGTCCTTATAGTCCTATATCTATATAGATAGAGTCCATCTAAGGGTGTGTGGTATTTTCCGTGGTTGGCTGTAGTTTTATATCTTTGTTGAACTGGCACTGCATGTTGTAGCTTGTTGACCTGGGCAGAGATAAAACAGGTTAGACAATTGACAGTACATGGAATAATCATAAGAATCATCAATGTAGCATAATAAGGACTAGTAGCGGCATTAGTCAATTTTAAATTCACATCGCCAGGATAGCTCAAGTCCCTCCTTCCTTGTTCAGGGATCAGAAGATCTATCTCCTGTCTGTTTTGGAGTACAATCTCTGTCAAGCTGTGTTGGCTCTTTAGAGCTATCTTGAGAAATCTTATCCCCAGAAACTAGATTTTGGGGGTATTCATTAGAATGGCACTCACTGGTAGTCCTGAATAGGTATCTGAGATCTCCCAGGGGCTCACAGGTGTATTGAGTATCCTCTTCTGTTTTTTTCCATGGCTTGACTCGTAAGTAGTGAATCCAGGTGTCATGTCCTGGTACCTTGACTGCTATGGGGGTAGAAAGTATTACAGGGTAGGGGCCCTTCCATGTGGGCTGGAGTTGAGCCTTTGGGGACCCATCTTTCCAGACTTTCATTAGAACTTGAGTTCCTGGAGCATATAGTCTTGACTCCTTAGAATCTTTTGGGTCCTGGTTCATATCCCACAAGTGTATATCCTTTTGGAATTGCCCAATGGCCATGGTATAAGACTGGAGGGTCTGACCCTTGGATCTAGGAAGAGGTCATTGACATAAACAAAAAGTCTTCCATATAGCATCTCATAAGGACCAAGACCAAGCTGTTCCTTAGGGGCAATGCGGGTGTGGAGGAGAGCTATCGGTAAAGCCTCCTTCCATCCCAGGGAGGTCTCCTGGGTTATCTTTTTTATCACTGACTTTAAGAATTGATTGGCTCTTTCTACTTTTCCTGAAGATTGAGGCCTCCAGGCATAATGGAGATAATAAGTAATGCCCAGTTGGAAAAGACTCTGATGCTGGGAGAGATTGGGGGCAGGAGGAGAAGGGGACGACCCAGGATGAGATGGCTGGATGGCATCATGGACTCGATTGATGTGAGTCTGAGTGAACTCCGGCAGATGGTGAGGGACAGGGAGGCCTGGCGTGCTGTGATTCATGGGCAAAGAGTAGACACGACTGAGCGACTGAACTGAACTGAACTGAATGCTTTTGAGACCTCTTGGGTGACCTTAGAAGTAAATGGTGTCCCATTGTCACTTTGTAATGACCTGGGCAGACCAAATCTTGGAATGATTTCATGGAGCAGTTTTTTTTACCACCTCCTCAGCCTTCTCAGTCCATGTGGGAAAGCCTTCAATCCATCCTGTGAATGTATCTATCATGACTAATAGGTATTTATACCCTTGAGAAACTGGCATCTGGGTGAAGTCTATCTGCCAGTCCTCTCCCGGGTAGGCCCTACGTCGTTGGATGGGCTGGGCCAGCTGGGGTCTTTGAGTTCCTTGGGGGTTGTTTAATTGGCAAGTGGGACAAGAGGAGACCACCTGTCTTATAGTTGTTTGGAAGCCTGTTCCTCTGAAGGACCTATGAGTAGTGACATGTAAGAAGTTAAGCAACTTCCACTGGAGGTTCCCAGGCAGAAAAAGGAGTCCCTCCTTTTGGAACCATCCCATATGATCTTCTTGAAAGCCCTTGCTCTTAGCTTTAAGAGTCTCACCTTCAGTATATTAAGGAATTTCTGGCAAATTAGTCTGTGGAACTAAGGTGGCAATCCCTATTAGTTCATGGTTCTGTAATGCTGTGGAGAAGGCAATGGCACCCCACTCCAGTACTCTTGCCTGGAAAATCCTATGAATGAAGAAGCCTGGTGGGCTGCAGTCCATGGGGTCGCTAAGAGTCGGATATGACTGAGCGACTTCCCTTTCACTTTTCATTTTCATGCATTGGAGAAGGAAATGGCAACCCACTCCAGTGTTCTTGCCTGGAGAATCCCAGGGATGGGGGAGCCTGGTGGGCTGCCATCTATGGGGTCGCACAGAGTCGGACACGACTGAAGTGACTTAGCAGTCTGTAATGTTGTTCTCCTAGCTGCCTGATCAGCTGCTTGGTTCCCTTGTGCCACTTCTGTGATCCCTTTTTGGTATCCTTTATAGTGGGAGACTGAAACTTGAGTGGGAAGATGGACTGCCTCCAGGAGTCGAAGAATCTGATCATCAGATTTGATTGGGGACCCTCGGGTGGTCAAGTGGCCCCTTTCTTTTCAAATAGCCGCATGTGCATGTAGCACCAGAAAGGCATGCTTGGAATCAGTGTAAATGGCTATTTTTTTTTCCTTTGCCCAGCTCTAAACCTCGAGTCAGGGCTATGAGGTCAGCTAATTGGGCTGAAGTACCTGGTGGCAGAGGCTTAGCCTCTATGGTCTCAAAATTGGAGACTACTGCATACTCGGCTCTTCTTTTTCCATCCAAGACAAAGCTGTTTCCATCAGTGTACCAGATTTCCTCAGGATTGGTCAGAGGATCTTCTGACAACCACTCTCGGGGTCTTGTCCAGTGGTCCAAGGTTTCTAGACAAGAGTGAATGGGGAGAGAGCCCTCAGGGGTAGGCAGGAGGGTGGCTGGGTTAAGAACCTCACAAGGGGATATAGTGAGGCCTGGATTTTCCATCAGCATTACTTGATATCTGAGGATTTTTTGATCAGACATCCATAAATGGCCTCTCCCATTTAGGAGTTGTTTTACTTGGTGGCTGGTAAAAATAGTTAGTTTGCCCCCAAAGGAGAGTTTTAAAGCATCTTCTATCATGATTGCAATAGCTGCAAGATTTCGAAGGCAGGGGGGCCAGCCTAGGGTAGTTGGATCGAGCTTTGTGGATAAGCAAGCTACAGGCTGGGGCTCAGACCCCAACCTTTGAGTTAACACTCTCAAGGCTATTCCCTCTCTTTCATGGACAAAGTTGGAATGCTTTTTCTGGGTCTGGCAGCCTCAAGGCAGGTGACTAAGTTAAGGCCTGTTTTAGTGTAGCCTCTGCCTTCTTTTAAGGAGTTCCCCACATCAGTGGGATTGAACCATCTCGTCCCTTTAAGCTTTCATATAAGGGCTGGGCAATTAGACCATAGTTGGGTATCCAGATTCTACAATATCCAGTTAGCCCCAGGAAAGTTCGTAATTGTTTTCGAGTAGTGGGGGAGGACAACTGGAGGATTCCTTGTACCCAATCAGAGGACAGCCTCCTGGACCTGTGTGTAATCTGAACTCCCAGGTAAGTGACCTTTGTCTCGACCATCTGTGCCTTAGCATGGGAGACTTTATATCCCCTTTCTGCCAAGAAGTTTAGAACCTGAATTGCATGTCGTTGGGCACTTTTCTCATCTGGAGAGCAGATTAGTAGGTCATCTACGTATTGTAATATTTTCCCATTAGGTCCCAGGTCCAGATCTAGGAGATCCCAGCTAAGGGCCTGTCCAAACAGGTGGGGGCTATCTCTGAACCCCTGAGGTAATACTGTCCAAGTCATCTGTTGGTGTTTTTCTCCTGGGGCCTCCCACTCAAAGGCAAAAAGATATTGGGATTCTTTAGCCAGTGGTATGCAAAAAAATGCATCTTTGAGATCCAAGACTGTAAACCACTTGGCACTGGGTGGGATTTCTCCCAAGATTACATAGGGATTGGGTGCTGTGGGATGGAGGGGGACTACAGCTTCATTTATGATCCAGAGATCTTGAACCATTTGCCAAGTTCCGTCTTTTTTCTTTACTCAGAGGATTGGGGTGTTCCATGGCAAACTGGTGGGGACCAATAGCCCACAAGCAAGGAATTTATTTATTAAAGGCTGTAGTCCCTCCCGAGCTTCTCTTTTGAGAGGGTATTATTTCCAGTTAGGAAACCAAGTGGGATCTCGGAAGACAATGATGACCGGTTCAGCTTGGTGGGCTCATCCAGGAATGCCCTGGTCACACACCTGGGGGTTAATTTTGTCTTGCCATAGTTTTTGGTCCCTCTCTATTGAAGGTGTAATGGGTTCTTCAGTAGTAACCAGGAGCTGCAGGGCTCTAGGGGCCGAAAGACTTCCCATCACAAGAGTGGTCCCCAGGTTAGTGAGTATATCTCTTCCCAATAAGGGACCACCAGAAACTGGTAGGAAAATATTTGTCCATCCCAGCAACAAAGAAGTGCTTGGGTGAATCTTTTAGTAGTTGCTTTTCCTGTAGCACCCCAAATGGTACAGGTTTGGGAGGAGAAGGCTCCAGAGTAGGAGATCAAGACAGAGTAGGTAGCCTCTGTGTCAACCAAGAAATTCTCAGACCTACCTGCCACATCCAGTTGCACCCTTGGCTCCAGCCCCGTGATGGTTATCTGTGACAGGTGGGCTGGCTGGAACGGGCTGCTTTGAACCATCGTGAGGGTAGGCTTGGCGCTTGACCTTGAGGCTCTTGGGTCCCGAGGCCAGAGTGCTGTCCAATGTCCCAGTTGATGGCATTTGTGGCAAGCCATTCTAGAAGACTTGTCACGGTTTGGGCACTCTTTGGCCCAATGCCCTGCCTGTTACAGATCAGGCATTTGTCTCGTGCCTTGTCCTTCAAGGACTTGGTATTTGCCATAGGGCTTTCCTGGAGGGTGGCCAGCTTCTGGGCATGCCTTGTCTCTTTTTTTCTCTCCTTCTTCTGGGCCTTGGCCTCCTTCTCCTGTTCTCTGTTATAAAAGGTATTGGTGGATGTCTGGACCATCTCATCTAAAGAGGCAGCAGGGTCCTGCTGTTGTAGCTGTTGTAACTTAATTCTGATATCTGATGCACATTGGGACAGGAATTTGTCCTTTAAAATCACTTGTCCCTTGTAAGAGTCTAAGTCCAGATTGGTAAACTTTTGGAGTGCCTCTTTTAGCCTTCCCAGAAAGGCAATGGGGTTCTCATTGGGCTCCTGAGTTATTGCTGAGACACAGGCATAGCTAATTACTTTTTGTTGGGCTGCTTTCAATCCTGCCTTCACACAGATTAGAAAATGATCTCTTTCCCAGATGTGCTCAGGGTCATTATAATTCCAATTAGGATCAGAGGAGGGGACTGTAGTTTCCCCTACTGGGTATCTATCACTGGACATGTGAAGCCCTGTTGCATACCTCCGGGCCTCCTTTAAGACCCTAGTATGTTCAGGGTCAGATAAAGTTTGACTAAATATGACCATAATGTCTTTCCACATCAAGTTAAAGGCCAAGGTAATATGTTGGAATGTATCTATATATTTGCCTGGGTCATCTGTATAGCTTCCCAGGTCTTGTTTGATCTGTCTTAGTTCTAAGAGGGAGAAGGGCTTATGGATCCGGGTTGGTCCGAATTCTCCTCCAGTTTCAACTAAGGAACACACTCTAGCTGGCTTTTGTGGAGGGGGTGCTCCCAGATATGGGGGCACGTTTGGATACAAGGAAGGAGCACCAGGCAACTCGGGAGCTGTGGGAGGTGAGTCTTCATGAGGGTGTTCCTTTTCTTGGTTGCCTGTGCCTAACACCATTTGCCTAGTGGGCTCACTTTTAGGGCGTACAACAATCCCATACTTAAGACAGAGTTCCTTCATATCTCTTAGCTGGAAGAAATTTTGGACATAAGGGATCTTTGTCTATTTCCCTGTCTTTTACAGAATAATTCTAATTGTAGGATGGTATTGTAATGTAAAGTCCCATCTTCCGGCCAGTGTTCCTCGTCCCCCAGTGGATACTGTGGCCACACAATGGCACAAAAGAATTTCAAGTGACATCTCCTTAAAGCTAGAGGGTCGAACAGCTTCCAGTTATCAAGGATGCATCTCAAGGGCGTCTGCTGGGAAGTGGACTGCTTATTTCCCATCTGAAAGACAGTCATGACAGGGAGAAAAGAAAAAGATCTCTTTTGATTTTTATGGGTGGACTTCCTTAGGGGTGAGGCTTTCTGAAGCTTCTCCTACCCAGAACTGTTGCAACCTGAGAGCCAGGTGTCCCCGGGTCAGGGTGCAGATCCCCAGGCAGGCTGAGGCGTGACAGCCTCCTAGAGATCGAATCCCTAGGCAGGTTGAGGCCTGACGGCCTCCTGAGAATTGGGTCCCTGGGCAGGTCGAGGCGTGATGACCTCCTGGGACCCCTGGGACTGGAGTTTGGGCATCCCCAAGGTCTCCAGCATGACCAGTGCTGGGTAGAATTAAGGGGTTTGTAACTCATTGCTAGTTTGCCCACCATGGACGGGAATAGATATGATGTAAGCTCACCCTGCCTAGCACTGTTGCAACCTGAGAGCCAGGCATCCCCGGGTCAGGGTGCAGATCCCCAGGCAGGCTGAGGCGTGACAGCCTCCTAGAGATCGAATCCCCGGGCAGGTCGAGGTGTGATGGCCTCCCAAGAATTGAGTCCCTGGGCAGGTTGATGCGTGATGACCTCCTGGGACCCCTGGGACTGGTGGATCCCTGAGCAGGTTGAGGCGTGACAACCTTTAGAGGACCAGATCCCTAGGCAGGTCAAGGCGTGATGACCTCCTGGGACCCCCGGACTGGAGTTGGGCATCCCCAAGATCTCCAGTGTGACCAGTACTGGGTAGGATTAGGGGGTTGGATATTATAGAGTATTTCCCTCCCAAGGCCAGCTATTTTCTGGTTGTCTCTCCAGAATATTGTAGAGGCAACCTTGTGGGTCTGGATGGGGCTCAGGAAAAGAGCATGAAACAGGAGGGAAGGGCAGAGCACAACCTTTGAAAGAATGACATAGCACAAGGGTATAATGTAAACCAATTAAAATCAGTTGGGTCCAAGATGACAAGTCAAATTCAAGTAAACCTTAATCTCCAAGCTATAAGCCAACAGACACACCCAGAGGTGGCAGGACAGCTCTAAGGCACTGTCAAAAGATGGAGGAGTGGGTGGTTCCCCAATGACTGGGATGATCCTCTCACTTATTAGCATATGAATTCACCCTACTCGCAAAACCTAGCCAGGCCACATTCCTTGGCCAGTACCCTGTAGAGTGGGCGCTTCTCTCTGAATCTTAACAAGTCTACCTCTTATCTATCGCTTTGACTCTTAATGAATATTTGCAATGAGACCCCAGAGCCTGAGCTTTATTACCTGAAGCCATTCTGGGTTTTGGTCGGGCTCAAGTCCCAGGAGAGGGCTGAAGGAGAGGAGGAAAAAGCAGTGGGGAAAATGTGCCAAGGAATCCCCTTCATAGCCCGCCGGAAAATTTGCTAAATATTTGACCAGTGCTCAGTTTCATTGGTCTGATCCTTGGCACAGAGAAGAGAAAGGACAGAAGAATCACCACCGGCTTGTGTAACAGCTACTGGGGCTCAGCAGATAGCGCCTTTGGGACATGCTGAGGAGTAGCCTCTCCAGAGTCCCTCAATTGTGTCCCCTGCTGCTGGCCTGTTCGCAGGAGGTTTGAGGAAACAAGAAATGAGAGATTGTAAAGGAATTAAGATTTCGTTAGGCATGTCCCTCCAGCCATAGGAGCGAGGACTTCTTACCTTAACTGGAGGTCTTCTGGAATCTGAGACTGGGCTGCGTGAGCTTTCTGCTGAGTTTGTTTTTTGCTGTCCTGGTTTCCAGCACGATGGGCCTTCCCCTGCACTGGATTTCCTTCGCGTTCTCCCTCTACTGTGGGAGCTTCGCTGAGTTGGGCTCCTGCTGTGCTTGGCCTCTTCCACACAGAGATTGTTTCAGCCAGGTTAAATCCGAGTCACGGCACCATAGGTGCCATGCGAGTGTATGTTCCTCGGTTCTTTGTCTCGTGACAACAAAGATTTGGGGTGATGGACGTTAAAGCCCCCTCGGCATGTCACAGCTCTCAGGTCTTGGATAGACCATGTTATAGCTCTCAGGTCTCGAATGGACCATGTTATAGCTCTTAGACAAATCAGTGTTACAGCTCAGTGTTATAGCTCTGTTTTATTTAGAAGATAGCAAGAAAATCCATCTTTGAGGCGTGAGGGTATGTCAATCCAAAAGACATGAGGAGGAGAGTGCCCCAGCACGTGGGGGAGAGAGAGAGCGAGCTAGCTTTGGCTCCTCTATTTATATGTTTTTCTCTCCCCTGGGCCTGTTCTATGTAAATCAGGCCAGCCAGGAGTGTGTTTGTTTTACCTGAGGTCCTCACTGTGGTCCTCGGACCTTCTTTTGTTCTATTTTTGCAGACTTTTCCCTTCCTTGTCCTTTAGCCACTGCCATTTTGGACTCCTTTTCATTATTCTGCCTACCTAGCATTACTATTACATCAGCTCCACCTCAGATCATTAGGCATTAGATTGTGAAGTTTTGGGACCCCCTTTCTCTTGATGAAAGTGAAAGAGGAGAGTGAAAAAATTGGCTTAAAGCTCAACATTCAGAAAACAAAGATCATGGCACCCAATCCTATCACTTTATGTCAAATAGATGGAGAAACAGTGGAAACAGTGTCAGACTTTATTTTTTGGGCTCCAAAATCATTGCAGATGGTGATTGCAGCCATGAAATTAAAAGATGCTTACTCCTTGGAAGAAAAGTTATGACCAACCTAGACAACATATTGAAAAACAGAGACATTACTTTGCTAACAAAGATCTTGTCTAGTCAAGGCTATGGTTTTTCCTGTAGTCATGTATGGATGTGAGAGTTGGACTATAAAGAAAGCTGAGTGCCAAAGAATTGATGCTTTTGAACTATGGTGTTGGAGAAGACTCCTGAGAGTCCCTTGGACTGCAAGGAGATCCAACCAGCCCATCCTAAAAGAGATCAGTTCTGAACATTCACTGAAGGACTGATGTTGAAGCTGAAACTCCAATCCTTTGGCTATCTGATGTGAAGAACTGACTCATTTGAGAAGACTCTGATACTGGGAAAGACTGAAGGTGGGAGGAGAAGGGTATGACAGAAGATGAGATGGTTGGATGGCATCACTGACTAAATGGACATGAGTTTGAGTCAACTCCAGGAGTTGGTGATGGAAAGGGAGGCCTGGTGTGCTGCAGTCCATAGGGTCACAAAGAGTCAGATACGACTGAGCGATTGAACTGAACTGAACTTCCTCTAAAGAAAAAAGCCTCTGGGAAAAGGGATCTCAGTTATCTGAGTATTATGAATGCCCCCACCTTTTACGGGGACTGATGCAATTATAAATGTTACTATCTGAAGATATCTAGGGCTTATTCTTCATTCACCAGTGTGTGCAGACATAAAGTTAGGATAAATTTGAGCAGGTAGCTTACAGAAGTGTTGTTTAAATGAGTTCTTTGTATAATGAAGTTCAATAAGTTATTTGGTGTCTTGATTTAGTGAGCCAACATGCTAATTAAACACTTTGGGATTTGTTTTGACTACTTTCCCTTAGCTTGGCATCATTTATAACCTGATTATTTTGTTCAAACTAAGGTTGGACATGGAAAACTGCTTTTGTAGATGAAGAGAATCAAGAGAACATTTAAAGCTTTTATTATAGAATGTAAAGTATTTAGTGTCTATAATCTTTGACATTGCTCACTCCTAAGGAAATTAAATTAATTTGGTTGATATTTAATAACAAGTAGATGCTTATATTTTCTACCAGTTATAATATTTTAATCTGCATAAAGACCTTTATGTTTAGTCTCTGCTACTGCCAATATCAGATTTTGTGTTCAGAGATAGCTCAGTGGTACACTCTTTGTAGCCATGTATATAAAGAATCTCAATTAAAAAAACCCCAACAAATCCACTTATCTAACGTTTTCTTACTTTTCAATATTCTGCTACATGTTAAAAGTCTGATTTCCATGTTTGTCTTGGCTCTGTAATTTATAGTGTTCATTAGGCAATATGATTAAATAGCACTCAGTGAGCCTTTAAATATTTCTTAGTTTTAGCCTTTTGTGGAAGGTCATCCTGTGTAAAGTCATTTGCAAATGATAGGTGACATCATTATTGTGTTTATTCTGCTGATACAAGCATCAAATTAAGCATTCTTATTATGAGATGGCCTGTCATAATATTGCCTAAAGAAAATGTTATAATGATCTCATTTGAGAGAGCTGACTCTGAAATGAGAATATCACCATTTGAGAATATCACTGATGGTAATATTCTCATTTCAGATTTTTTCAAATTTCAGTTTAGAAAGTGATATTTCCCTTCATTTATTTTAACCTATTTGCATGTCTTTAAATATTATTTGAAACTATGAATGGTATTTTTAGTTTGTTGACCTGAGTCTATACAAAAACAAATTATAATAGACTCCTATTGACCTAACAATAGACAAAATTAAGACCTATCAGATAAAAGGGCTTCTCTGATACTTTACAGACTGACTGAAGGCCATTTTTAAACTAATTGTAACTTAAGTATGGAACATGACAAGATTAAGATACTATACAGATCATAATCTGTTTCAGTTGGTTTTTAATAGTAAATAGGACAGATTCAGAGGTGAAGAAATAAGTAATACTAGCTCTCTTATGTGCATGCATGTTAAGTTGCTTCAGTTGTGTCCAACTCTTTGTGACCCCATGGGTAGTAGCCTGCCAGGCTCCTCTGTCCATGGAGTTCTCCAGGAAAGAGTACTGGACTTGGTTGCCATTCCTCCTCCAGGGGATCTTCCCAACCCAGAGAATGAACCTGTGTCTCCTGCACTGCAGGCAGATTCTTTACCACTGGGCCATCGGGGAAGCCCATATTACCTCTCTTGGTAAAAGCTAAATCTCAAATCAAAATATGTTATTTAAACATATATTGTTTGGAAAAACTTCAAGTTATGTAATTTCTTATGGATATATAGTAGCCAGTTGGCAGAAAGAGGATCTGATGTACCCCTAGGACATGTGTGAAAATAAACTTTGTTATGATATTTCCACCAAATTCATAACTAATCATGGATTTTTACATCCACAGACCCAGTTACAAATATTTATGTTTTGGTAGTTTGATATATTATAATGATTTGTGCTTTAGGAGATAGAGAATGCACTTTTGAAGATAATTTAAAAATAATATGTTTTTCAAATGATAATTTTTTAGAGTGCTGTGATATTCTTACTGAAATTAAACCTAAGAGTTGCAAGAACACTTCAGGATGATTTAATCAGGTCAGTTTCATCATGGCTAATGTTTAAAAAAAAAAAAAACCCAAACCACATAACAGCAACAACCACAAAATTTCCCAACATTGTCTGAAGATTTAATAGATTTTTGATATTCATTCTAGGTTTAGGAGTCCAGGAGAATATGCTGACAACTTGTATTAAAAAATAAATACAGAAAGAAATGAAATTACCCTGAGTGTTTTTAAAATTAATTTTTAAAATATATAAATTTATTTATTTTAATTGGAGGTTAATTACTTTACAATATTGTATTGGTTTTGCCATACATCAACATGAATCTGCCACAGGTATACACGTGTTCCCCATCCTGAACCCGCCTCCCTCCTCCCTCCCTGTACCATCCCTCTGGGTCGTCCCAGTGCACCAGCCCCAAGCATCCAGTATCATGTATTGAACCTGGACTGGCGACTCGTTTCATATATGGTATTATACATGTTTCAATGCCATTCTCCCAAATCACCCCACCCTCTCCCTCTCTGACAGAGTCCAAAAGACTGTTCTATATATCTGTGTCTCTTTTGATGTATTACTCAGCCATTAAAAAGAATACATTTGAATCAGTTCTAGTGAGGTGGATGAAACTGGAACCTATTATATAAATTAATTTTTATTGGAGTATATAGTTGCTTTACAATGTACTAATTTCTACTGTACAGGAAAATGAATCAGCCATACATATACATATATCCTCCCTTTTGGATTTCCCATTTAGGTCACCGTAATGTATTGAGTAGAGTTCCCTGTACTATACAGTGAGTTCTCATTAGTTATCTATTTTATAAATAGTATCAGTATTGTACATGCGTCAATCCCAGTCTCCCAATTCATCCTATCTCCCCTATCCCCCTTGGTATCCATATATTTGTTCTGTACATCTGTCCTGATATTCTTACTGAAATTAAATCTAAGAGTTGCAAGAATACTTTCTGTCAATTTTTGTCCAAGTGTGGTTTGAAAACTAATGATATATTTTCAGTACTGCACTGTAAGAATATTGAAATGGCAAGAAAACTATGTTACTCCTGAGGGACATTCTCTGACATTTTCTGACAGTAGCAGATTTCCTGAAATTTATATTCCCTTAGCTTCTGATCATGTCCACATCATACTTTGTTTGTTTGTCCTTATAGATTGAGAGTTTAAGAATGTAGAACTCCCAGATCTAGCATGCTGATGCCCTATTCATTTAATCAGGCTAGAATGGCCTTGAATGTTTGCTTTATTTTTTTAAATTAAATTTTTATTTTTACTTTATTTTACTTTACAATACTGTATTGGTTTTGCCATACATTGACATGAATCCACCAAGGGTGTACATGCGATCCCAAACATGAACCCCCCTCCCACCTCCCTCCCCATAACATCCCTCTGGGTCATCCCTGTGCACCAGCTCCAAGCATGCTGTATCCTGCATCGGACATAGACTGGCGATTCGATTATGACAAATAGAAACTATCTGAAATAATCCATAAGAATTAACAGAGGTTTTTTATATCTTACAGTCCACAGAAAAACTCTGTATTACATGTGTAATATAGAGCCATTTCTCTTACATATCATAACTGGAAATTTTTATCTTACTCTTTTCCCTAAATACATTAGAATGTGTATTAACCGTTTTTTCAATAAGAAAAAAATAATATGTAGGGAATATCATGAATTTTAGTCATCTAGGTTATCCTGAAGTACTCCAAGAACATCATCATATTTAAAATTCTTAAAACATGTCTTTTGCATGTAGTAATAAAACTTGCCTATATTTAAGAATGTTGCTGTTTTAGTCACTAAATCATGTCCAACTCTTTTGCAATCCTATGGACTATAGACTACCAGGCTACTCTGTTCATGGGATTTTACAGGCAAGAATACTGGAGCTGCCATTTCCTTCTTCAGAAAATCTTCCCAACCCAGGGATTGAACCTGCATCTCCTGTAGTGCAGGTAGATTCTTTACCTCTGAGCCATGCGGGAATCCATATGCAAGTATAACAATACTGAAACAGTGAACTGGAGAAGGAAATGGCAACCCATTCCAGTATTCTTGCCTGGAGAATCCCATGGGCAGAGAAGCCTGCTGGACTACAGTCTGTGGGGTTACAAAGAGTCAGACATGACTGAATGACTAGGCACAAATAGTGAATAAAACATGCCATACAGTTTTTTTCTAATCTCTTTCCAAGTATTATCATACTGTTAATACCAGTAGGTAGGTACTATTGTTAACCTGAGAGGAAGGCCTAAGAGTAGGGCCCAACAGTAGTGCTGAGGGAAAGTCTTTCAGAAAGTTTAATAGGAAACAAATCATGTAGCAAATTAGGGAAAGAAGAGAGTTTTAACTTACTGTTTGAACCTTTTTTTTTTTTGCATACCATTACTAATCTCTGACCTAATAGAAGCAGAAGATATTAAGAAGAGGTGGCAAGAATACAAAGAAGAACTGTACAAAAAAGATCTTCACAACCAAGATAATCACGATGGTGTGATCACTCACCTAAGCCAGACATCCTGGAATGTGAAGTCAAGTGGGCCTTAGAAAGCATCACTAAGAACAAAGCTAGTGGAGGTGATGGCATTCCAGTTGAGCTAATTCAAATCCTGAAAGATGATGCTGTGAAAGTGCTGCACTCAATATGTCAGCAAATTTGGGAAACTCAGCAGTGACCACAGGACTGGAAAATGTCTTTCATTCCAATCCCAAAGAAAGGCAATGCCAAAGAATGCTCAAACTACCACACAATTGCACTCATCTCACACGCTAGTAAAGTAATGCTCAAAATTCTCCAAGCCAGGCTTTAACAATACATGAACCATGAACTTCCAGATGTTCAAGCTGGCTTTAGAAAAGGCAGAGGAATCAGAGATCAAATTACCAACATCCGCTGGATCATCGAAAAAGCAAGAGTTCCAGAAAAACATCTATTTCTGCCTTCTTGACTATGCCAAAGCCTTTGATTGTGTGGATCACAATAAACTGTGGAAAATTTTTCAAGAGGTGGGAATACCAGAGCACCTGACCTGCCTCTTGAGAAACCTATATGCAGGTGAGGAAGCAACAGTTAGAACTGGACATGGAACAACAGACTGGTTCCAAACAGGAAAAAGAGTATGTCAAGGCTGTATATTGTCACCCTGCTTATTTAACTTCTATGCAGAGTACATCATGAGAAACGCTGGGCTGGAAGAAGCACAAGCTGGAATCAAGATTGCCAGGAGAGATATCAATAACCTCAGATATGCAGATGACACCACCCATATGGCAGAAAGTGAAGAGGAGCTAAAAAGCCTCCTGATGAAAGTGAAAGAGGAGAGTGAAAAAGTTGGCTTAAAGCTCAACATTCATAAAACAAAGTTCATGGCATCTGGTCTCATCACTTCATGGGAAATAGATGGGGAAACAGGGGAAATAGATGGGGAAACAGTGGAAACAGTGTCAGACTTTATTTTTTAGGGCTCCAAAATCACTGCAGATGGTGACTGCAGCCATGAAATTAAAAGACACTTACTCCTTGGAAGGAAAGTTATGATCAACCGAGATAGCATATTCAAAAGCAGAGACATTACTTTGCCGACTAAGGTCCATCTAGTCAAGGCTATGGTTTTTCCAGTGGTCATATATGGATGTGAGAGTTGGACTGTGAAGAAAGCTGAGAGCTGAAGAATTGATGCTTTTGAACTGTGGTGTTGGAGAAGACTCTTGAGAGTCCCTTGGACTGGAAGGAGATCCAACCAGTCCATTCTGAAGGAGATCAACCCTGGGATTTCTTTGGAGGGAATGATGCTGAAGCTGAAACTTCAGTACTTTGGCCACCTCATGGGAAGAGTTGACTCATTGGTAAAGATTCTGATGCTGGGAGGGATTGAGGGCAGGAAGAGAAGGGGACGACAGAGGATGAGATGGCTGGATGGCATCACTGACTCTATGGATGTGAGTCTGAGTGAACTCCGGAGTCGGTGATGGACAGGGAGGCCTGGTGTGCTGCAATTCATGTGGTCGCAAAAAGTTGGACACGACTGAGCGACTGAACTGAACTGAACTAATCCTCCAAATGTGTGGGTTGTATACATATGACTTTCCAGAGTGAACTCTAGGTTTTTCAGCCTCCAAGCAGCCACATATAGCTGGCCATGTATAACTGTATCCTGACAATGAGACAGAAGAGGAAGCAACCTGTGATAGTTTTTGATCGACTTTCTTAAAAGATAGCTAGTATGTATGTTTGGTATTTTTCTCCTCATTTTTTCAAGGTGATGCTGGGAATAGAAATTAATAGCTGGAATTCCATATTGGATCATAATAAGTTCTAAACCATGAGCTTTACCTGGTAAGGCTAGTCTTAAAATACTTTGGGTACTTTATTCTAACTCTCAATTGCTTAATCCCCAATATTTCATGAAAAAGAAATTTAACTTATGTCTTGTTTCACTCCCTATTTTCATCTCTGTATTATTTATAGCTGAATGGAATCCTTACTGATAAATTCATTGTTATATTAAATAATATGAAGTTAAAGTATTTGAGAACACTGGTTATATATGTTTATATTCACTGTATTAAAATTAAAAGGAAGGAATTAAAAGCATGTATTAGCTAATTTTAAATGATAGTAATAAAACATTACATGTTAATATACTTAATGAAGAACAATTATATTTTCCAAAGCAAAAATGTAAAGAGAAAAGTGACAGTTTTTAATGTCAGGTTTAATAAAAGAGATGTTGAATGGATTCTTATATCTGATGTTTGAATTTAATTTTTTGTCATGTGATTTACTGGTTAAAGTATATGAACAAAATTTAGCCTCATAGAAATAAAACTGCTTTTGGAAAAGAGAGGAGTATCAATATTTTTGGGTAATTATGGATATTTTCGTCAAGTACTATTTCAAAACTCAACAAATGGTAATTTCTTAAATGTTAGCTGCAATCAATGAAACTGAAAGCACATCAATAATAATTTTATCCAGTTACATTTAAAATTTATTGGCATATCTTACTTTTTGGATGAATATTTTACCACTTTGGAAAATTACTAAGTAACAAAAAGCTTCCACATTTGATACATTTCAACAAAAGAAGAAAAAAATTAAAAAAAGTCACAGCTAATCTCATCAGGAAAGACATTGTTAGAAAATGTGGTGGTTCCAAATTTTTCAAAATTCTAATATTTGAAAGCTTAAATGTTATCATTAACAAAAATAACTGTCAGTTGCTGTCACAATAGGCTTTGTTCATTTTAAAAGAAAATACCCTTCAGATAACTAGAACTGAATAACTATTGTTAATTGGTTGTTCTTTCTAGTAAAAATTGAATTCTGTAAATGTAGCTAGTTTAGTTCTTGTTTAAGACAATCTCCATATCTCAGTGTTCACCGAAAATGCTTTACATGAGCTCCCCATTTTATCACTTATAATAATAAAAAGATGTGTCCTGAAGTGTAACAGAGCACAGTGAGCTCGGCCTTTAGCACGGCAGTCATTGCTGCGCATCATTACTCTGCACCCTGTTACCAGGCAGTGGATCCTGCTCAGCCATTGGGCAATGCAGCAGTGGGCCCTGCCCAAGGCAACCAACTAAGAAACCACAGTTAGTGAGGGGATTCAGACAACAGCAGAGTGGTGGTTGTGAGGTGGGGAATGAGGTAAGAGGTGAATCCTGGCCTTCCCTTCCAGGCCCTTCAGGTCACCCAGCCTTAGGCCAGCAGATGAGCTGGGGGCCCTAGAGAACATGTTTGGGGCTGTGTCCTGCAGGGCTTCAGAGCCCTCACGAAAGTCACCCACTAGCCTCAGCCCAGGCCTTGGGGCAGCAGTGAACCTCTCTCCCATTCTGCTCTCTGCAACCTAATAGCAGTGGCAGTCTGCTGGGTCGCAGTCTGTGGGACCTAGTCTCCCACTTTGGGTGTCATGAGAAGCCTGAGAGCCAGCTAGGTTGGGCCCCTGGCTTCTTTAGAGAAGACAGCTGGGTGGAGTCTGGGGACCCAGCCCTGAGGGAGCTGCCAACTGAGCTCTGTCTCCTCTTAGCCAAGATCAGGACCTTGGAGGGTGAAAGTTGTACCTTGGGACCTTGCCCTTTCTTGTCAAGTCAGAGAACAAGATTCATTTGGTAGAGATTTACAGAAACATCATCGCCTGGCCATGACCTGACCTCAAGAACCAAGGATCTAAGCCAGGAGATTTGCAACAACTAACCTCATCCCTCCCTCACCTTTTTTTGCTTTCAAAAGGGCTTTGATGAGAGCTTTCAGTAATTTGCGGGGTTTGTAGAGCGTGAGCCCTCATCTGTTTACATGGCCCTGTAATAAACCTTTCTCTCTTCCAAACTCCAGTGTTTTAGCATTGTTTGGCCTCACTGTGTGTCGGACACTTGGACTTGCATTGTTCAGCAACACAGGGAGAAATATGCAATAAGATTAATGCTACTGTTTCATCAGGCAGAAAGCGGCTTTTTAAAAAGTTCTGAGTGAGTCACCCCATCATGTAGAGGTCCTGGCCAAAAGAGACATCAGCTGAGGGCAAAGAGAACAAGAAATGGAAACAAGGAATCTCTGTCATCCTAATACACATACATAGCATCTGTTTTATATATCCTTGCATATATTATAAATTAAGCAGCATTATCATTTTTTCCTCCTTGCTTTTCTCTCTTACTTTGGGATATGGCAAATTGGTGTTGGTGAACTTTATAATTTGGTACTTAGAACACAGACTATCAAGGTGAGATTATAAGTGACTTAGAAAAGGAATGAACATTATTCAAAGATAGAGACAACAGGCAGATGGCATATTTGATATTTCTTTCTGAAGCCACCTTCCTTCCTCATGGAACTGCCAGTTGGGTTCCCAACTGGAAGTTACCCCTGCCTACAGCTCTTCCACTTACTTTTTGGTTTTCCAGTTTGCTGCCTACAGATTTTGGGGCCTCTCAGCCTCCCTACTCCGGTGACCAATTCTGAGCTCTGTCATCAAGGAACGCGTGAAATGGAGAGCAGGAAGTGTAACTTCCTGTGGGAAACAGGTGGGCCAAGTTCTGAGGAGAGCTGCTGTTTCACTTCACTCTGAAGGTAGGCCTACCTCAAAAATAAAAAAAAGTTCAGGTATCCCACTTATTGTCTCTGTCTCAAGAGGACCATTCATTTCTTTTCTGGTTCACTCATATTTGTATCACCTCTTGGTTCTGTTTCTCAGGAGGACCCAGCTTTATGATTTTGGTCTATGAGTCCTTTCAGACTCAAGTTTAGAGTCTCTTTCTCTAGCCCTTAGTGTGAATTTTGTACTCAACCAATTCCCAGTATTAAATCTTCCTTTTTAATGTGGTGGAGGGGTTTTTCTATTTTGCAGTGGAAGCCAGGCTGATGCAAATAAATTAGTTGAACGTCACTCCAAATTGTAATTACTTCTTTGTGATTGTTTCCAGTAAACATAATTTTAGGTTGCTTATTACCCTGGTCAAATAATTACTTGAAATCTCAGTAGGAATCAGTTCAGTTCAGTTCCGGCACTCAGTCGTGTCCGACTCTGCGACTCCATGAAATCACAGCACGCCAGGCCTCCCTGTCCATCACCAACTCCCAGAGTTCACTCAAACTCATGTCCATCGAGTTAGTGATGCCATCCAGCCATCTCATCCTCTGTCGTCCCCTTCTCTTCCTGCCCCCAATCCCTCCCAGCATCAGGGTCTTTTCTAATGAGTCAACTCTTCGCATGAGGTGGCCAAAGCATTGGGTTGCAACTTCAGCATCAGTCCTTCCAAAGGAATCCCAGGGTTGATCTCCTTCAGAATGGACTGGTTGGATCTCCTTGCAGTCCAAGGGACCCTCAAGAGTCTTCTCCAACACCACAGTTCAAAAGCATCAATACTTCGGTGCTCAGCTTTCCTCACAGCCCAACTCTCACATCTATACATGACTACTGGAAAAACCATAGCCTTAACTAGATGGACCTTTGTTGGCAAAGTAATATCTCTGCTTTTGAATATGCTATCTAGGTTGGTCATAACTTTTCTTCCAAGGAGTAAGCGTCTTTTAATTTCATGGCTGCAGTCACCATCTGCAGTGATTTTGGAGCCCCCAAAAATAAAGTCTGACACTGTTTCCACTGTTTCCCCATCTATTTCCCATGAAGTGATGGGACCAGATGCCATGATCTTCGTTTTCTGAATGTTGAGCTTTAAGCCAACTTTTTCACTCTCCTCTTTCACTTTCTTCAAGGGGCTCTTTAGATCTTCTTCACTTTCTGCCATAAGGATGGTTGTCATCTGCATATCTGAGGTTATTGATATTTCTCCTGGCAATCTTGATTCCAGCTTGTGCTTCTTCCAGCCCAGCGTTTCTCATGATGTACTCTGCATAGAAGTTAAATAAGCAGGGTGACAATATACAGCCTTGACCTACTCCTTTTCCTATTTGGAACCAGTCTGTTGGTCCATGTCCAGTTCTAACTGTTGCTTCCTGACCTGCAAATAGGTTTCTCAAGAGGCAGGTCAGGTGCTCTGGTATTCCCATCTCTTGAAGAATTTTCCGTAGTTTGTTGTGATCCACACAATCAAAGGCTTTGGCATAGTCTACAAAGTAGAAATAGATGTTTTTCTGGAACTCTCTTGCTTTTTCCATGATCCAGCAGATGTTGGCAATTTGATCTCTGGTTCCTCTGCCTTTTCTAAAACCAGCTTGAACATCTGGAAGTTCATGGTTCATGTATTGTTAAAGCCTGGCTTGGAGAATTTTGAGCATTACTTTAGTAGCATGTGAGATGAGTGCAATTGTGCGGTCATTTGAGCATTCTTTAGTATTGCCTTTCTTTGCGATGGGAATGAAAATTGACCTTTTCCAGTCCTGTGGCCACTGCTGAGTTTTCCAAATTTGGTGACAGATTGAATGCAGCACTTTAACAGCATCATCTTTTAGGATTTGAAATAGCTCAACGGGAATGCCATCACCTCCACCAGCTTTGTTAATAGTGATGCTTTCTAAGGCCCACTTGACTTCGCATTCCAGGATGTCTGGCTCTAGGTGAGTGATCACACCATCATGATTATCTTGGTTGTGAAGCTCTTTTTTGTACAGTTCTTCTGTGTATTCTTGCCACCTCTTCTTAATATCTTCTGCTTCTATTAGGGCCAGACCATTTCTGTCCTTTATCGAGCTCATCTTTGCATGAAATGTTCCCTTGTTATCTCTAATTTTCTTGATGAGATCTCTAGTCTTTCCCATTCTGTTGTTTTCTTCTATTTCTTTGCATTGATCGCTGAAGAAGGCTTTCTTATCTCTCCTTGCTATTCTTTGGAACTCTGCATTCAGATGCTTGTATCTTTCCTTTTCTCCTTTGCTTTTCACTTCTCTTCTTTTCACAGCTATTTGTAAGGCTTCCTCAGACAGCAATTTTGCTTCTTTGCATTTCTTTACCATGAGGATGGTCTTGATCCCTGTCTCCTGCACAATGTCAATGAACCTCTGTCCATAGTTCATCAGGCACTCTATCAGATTTAGTCCCTTAAATCTATTTCTCATTTTCACTGTAAAATAAGGAATTTGGTTTAGGTCATACCTGAATGGTCTAGTGGTTTTTCCTACTTTCTTCAATTTGAGTCTGAATTTGGCAATAAGGAGTTCATGATCTGAGCCACAGTCAGCTCCTGGTCTTGTTTTTACTGACTATATAGAGCTTCTCCATCTTTGGTTGCAAAAAATATAATCAGTCTGATTTCGGTGTTGATCATCTGGTCATGTCCATGTGCAGAGTCTTCTCTTGTGTTGCTGGAAGAGTGTGTTTGCTATGACCAGTGCATTCTCTTGGCAAAACTCTATTAGCCTTTGCCCTGCTTCATTTCGCACTCCAGGGCCAAATTTGCCTGTTAGTCCAGGCATTTCTTGACTTCCTACTTTGCATTCCAGTCCCCTATAACGAAAAGGACATCTTTTTTGGGTGTTAGTTCTAAAAGGTCTTGTAGGTCTTCATAGAATCGTTCAACTCAGTAGGAATAATTCCTTTAAAAATGATGAAATTAGTTCAACTTATCAGAAAATGTATACATCTCCTATATTTCCATTAAATGTTTACATTTTACGACATTGTCTTCTCTATTCACTGATTTTTAATATATATGACAACTGTTATTTGTATTGACCTGTAAGAATCCTTTACTTATTGATTAAAATATTTTGTATTTTCTAAACTTTTTTTCTTAGCTTTTAGAACTTTTATAGTAGAATTTTATATGTAGAAATTCATGTAAGCTACACTTAATGACAGTTTTTATGTTTATTTTTCAGTTCCATAATTTTTAATTCTCAATCTAATTTTTCTGGGTCCTGAAATAAAAAGTTAATATGAATAGTGACATTCACGTTGCTGTACAGCCGAAACTAACAGATTGTAAATCAACTATACCTCAATAACAATTTAAAAGTGGTGACGAAAAACAACATTCATGCATTCCTTTTCACTGTGAACTTCATTTTAAAGAATGTTCAATGATTAATTTTCAATGACATTTATTATTAGGTCAGGAAAGCTTGCTTTTATTCCTACTTGGCTATGAAATACTTTTCATTGTCAGAAGAGTTGAAATGTTATTTAACGCTTTTTTTTTGTATGTGCTGTGATGAGCATATGTTTTATTTTTTTAATATCCAGTAAGAAATTATATAAACTATGCTTGCCTTTAAAAAAAACCCCTACTTTATGAAAATGTTATTTTCTTCCTTCTGCTTAAGATGTTATTTCCTCATTTTTGCTGAATTTGATATACTTGTTATTTGTTACTTTTGCTCAATCTCTGTACATGAAGTCAGTATTTCTTTCTTGTATTGTTTTTGTCCAGATTTTTACTGGATGCATAATATTAATGAAATACCTTATCCTTTAGTTTTATCCTATAAAGTAATTTCTGCTTGTGAATAACTGAGATCTGTTCCTTAAGGTTTAACACTCAGCAGCTTACCTTTGAGGACTACTGTTTGCGGGTAAAATGTAGAGAAAATTATACATTTGTTATTAATTTCATTTTGTTAATCAGATGTTTACTTTTTATAAATTGATATTATTCATTTATAGTTTTACTTAAAATGACACATCCTATGTATGTTTCTTAGTAATTTTTTCATATGTTTAAATATCTGCTATGGTGGCTCAGAGGGTAAAGAATCTGCCTGCAATGCAGGAAATCCAGGTTCAATCCCTGGGTCACGGAGATCCCCTGAAGTAAATGGCTACCCACTCCAGCATTCTTGCTTGGGAAATCCCATGGACAGAGTAGTGTGGCAGGCTACAGTCCATGGGGTCCCAAAGAGTCAGACATGACTGAGCAACTAACACTTTCAACTTTCTTTCACTGTTGCAAATAGTGGAGGTTTTGCTGTCCAGCATTTGAAAGTGGACTGCCAGCTTTATGAATCTAATAGCAACAAACATAATAACAGTCCCTCAGAAATGTAACACTGAGACCAAAGAAGGGCACAGCTAAGAAAATTCCTCCTGGGATCAGAGTCATCAGCATGTGTCTAGAAGGCTATGCACACGTGCTAAGGAGTAACTATCCACTTAGAACAATGGGAGTATGGTATGGGCAGACTTGAAACATTTCCAGGCCACAGTGAAATTTATTAAAAAAGGGTGAAACTCTCATTGGCTACTGGGAGTCAAGCACATTTTGACCAAATACTAGCTGTAGAAAAGGCCACTCTGAATATCAGTGAAGGCATAGAATAAAAATGAATATTTCAGACCAAATGGAGAATCTTAAACTGAAGTAGAATAGCCAAAGTTAAAAATAAAATTAAACTCCCTTTTAAAATCAAAGGGAAGAGGTAGTCTTCTTGGGATCTTTACAGTAGGTCCTGTGGGTCTAGTATGTGATCCCTGAGGAAAGGGTTAGCCTACCTGGTACAGGAAACTCAGGGATTTGGTGAAGATTTAGACCTGGGACTCAAAACTGTGAGGCTACAATGCTTGGTAGCAGTGCCAGTGTGTCTGAGACTTATAGTCTTGCTGGTTCTGAGTGTAACCGAATATGTATATAGCAGAAATTATGGTTGATGCTAAGGCAAAAGCTGTTAATGAGGCAATTCTGACATGAACACAAATCAAATTTTCCCTGGGTTTCAAATCTTTCTCTAGTTCCTGCCATTGGCAGAAAGGAACAGGAGAGGATTGTCATATAAGACATATAATTTGTAGGTTACCAGTCCTTGTGCGACAAGGCCAGAGTACAAAGAGGAAGGGCATGTGGGATAGAGGAACAGTAAATCAGTCACACACACGAACACCATCCACTGACTGTCTCTGCTTAAGACACACACGGAGAATAATTCCATAAAAATTGACCACATAAAATCGCTTAAAATAATGGAAAGTAGAAATAGGCTAGGGATTAGCAAATTTTGTTTACTGGTTGTTTATGGTCCCAAATGATTAGAAAAAGTTGGAATTTTCCACCAATGATCTAGGACAAATGTTATATCATTGTTACTTCCAGGAGATTACAGTTTAATACTTGGGAAAGATCATTAGGCTTTGGTAGTCTCTTGAAATAGGAGCTATTGGTTTTTCCTTCTTTGTTGTTTTTTCAGTGGGGCACACTCTGTGTTTCTTCCTTAGGTAAAGTTAGAATATTCTGTGCTTACATCCTAAGTGAAACCGTAACACATGTCTATTCTTTACTCAGTTTTAGGTGGAACAGGCGTCTCTGCTTTAGCATCTGTTGGAACAGGCGTCTCTGCTTTAGCATCTGTTGGAACAGGCTTCTCTGCTTTAGCATCTGTTGGAACAGGCTTCTCTGCTTTATCATCTGTTGGAACAGGCTTCTCTGCTTTATCATCTGTTTTTTTTCGTCTCATGAAAAGCAAAAGCAAAAGCAACAGACATAGTAGTAGAAGCAAACAAGGAATCAGTAAATATGGCAGCGGGTTACTCTTTTCTACCCTTTCTTCTGTCTGGGAGGCAGGGGGTGGGCCACTGTCCACACTGCCCCCTCTGCCTTTTTGCTGGCAGTTGGGAGGGTCCCACTTGGGGTCGCAGTGGCAGTGATGTCTGTTGTTGCAGATTCCCCTCAAAGAGCAGAACTGAGGTGAGCAAAAACGTGGAAGGGTGGAAGAAGAGACACACTTCCTGCTGATGCAGATGTTTTGGGGACCACACATTGTACCATCTTTCACGTCACCAATATCAGCTGTTCTTATCCCATGGTGGTAGTCTACACCCCAGCAAGTGTTATTATTGATTTTAGTCCAATGCAGAGTAGTATGACCGCGCATTAGAGGAAGTCCTTTCACGTTCTCACACTGAATCCTCCCACACAGGCTGTCTGACATGTTGCATTTTTCGTATGAGGTGGCTGTGATACCGCAGTTACCGAAACGGTCACCTCGGGTATTCACTGCCCTGTAGCAACTCACGTTTGCACTCCTGGCCTCTTGGCCAAAGATTTTCCTACACTGTTCATTGCGCTCATTGCATCTCTTTTCATAGCAGTAACCACCGCCTGTGCAGGAGGTCCCATCCTGCATGTACACATCTTCTGGACACTGATAGGATGTCCCATTGCACCACTCTGGAAGATCACATTCATTTTCTACTTTCCTACACACGGTGCCTGATGGCATGAATCTGCAGTTATGGCAACAAAGCCCCAAACTACAGTTTACACCAGCTGTCATAGTGCAGTTTAACTGACAACAGGGATCAGCGGTACACTTCTTTACGGGTCCACAGTCACACTCTTCTCCTTCTTCAACCACACTGTTTCCGCAGCGTGTCTCCCTGAGGACTGTAAGTGGATCTGGTGCTGTGTACAAACAATGTCTTCTATGAACGAGGTTCCAATAATCAGCATAGCTGCAGTTGGTGTATTTAGTTGTTACTCCTACATATGGAAACATTATGCACCTTGATGCGGCACATTTACATAGATTGACATTATCATGATTCATACCCAAAACATGACTCGTCTCATGAATCACAACATGAGATAAAGTAGAAACTTTTTCATCGTGGAAAGACTCAATTCCGCAGCCATAACGATCTGAACACACTGTTCCAATAAAGCTCCAGCCAATAGTGTTACCATAATGCTTTTTTACAAAAATATGCGCCAGATCATGGGGCACACGGTTTTGGAGGCCCTTTTCCTTCCATTTGCAAAACTCGTCCAAGGCCTTCCTAATACCTTCTAAGGCAATAAGGCTTTTTTCAGTCCATATCTCTATTCCCATTAAAAGTAACTCCAGATCCAGTGTTTTCAAAACGTCACTTACTACATTTAAAACAAGGAACACTTCTTTCTGCACAAGCGAAGTATTACTTTCATGATGAAGATATCGACTGTGATCTACGACCACTGCAACTTCAAGAAAATAGCTGTGGGTCCACCAGCCTGCATAGCTACTTTGCTTCAAAGTGGAGTTAATGCTTTCTTGAAACTTCAATTGGCCTGCTATTTCTTCATCTGTTAACCCACATCTAAAATATGAAAAATTTGTCTCCTCATTGTCTAGCTTATATATTAGATGCTCAAATGCAGTAGAAAACCTTTTGGGTTCAATTTCATAAACAATGTCATTTGTCTGTAACATTCCCTGAAAGCCCCCGAAGCAGTTATTGAGGGAAACCAGAGACTCTGGGTCCCCTTCCACATAACCACGGTAATAACAGTCATCCTGGACAAAAGGTTGGTCTTCCAGGAGAACACCCGTGTCTGCATAGGTGAACACTGGGAAGTTTTTGGACAAAAAATTCTTCTTGACCTTTATATGAACAACATGTCTCTGGCCCCCAAAATGCAGTTTGTAACAGAACCAGCCTTGAAGCTTCATGCCTCTGCCAGTGGGTGTAACCCTCAGGGGAATCACCACTTCTGGGGGGCCAAGTCTTTGGGAGTGCCCAACCTGGGGCCATTCAGGAAGGAAGAGGAATACTTTCAGCCAGAGAAGCATGAGAGTAACCTTCATATACACCAGGAACTCACCAACACCTATTGCGGAGCCATCATATTTAGCCATTGGTAGAAAAAGAGGGCAGGACAGGATACATCAAGGTTCGGTCTCCTCCATCTGAGCTGATGTATTCAATGTTAACCTTTAGTTTGTTCTCTGGCAAAGTCATGCAGTCAAAGCAGCAGCACTAAAAGAAAAATAAATAAGTAGAACAGGGACTGGGTGGGAGTTATGAGCAAACCAAGATAGAGGAAAAAGGAAGGGTACAGGTTTGAGAGTTTGGGATGAATTTAGTCCAATGCAGAGTAGTATGATTGCTCATTAGAGGAAGTTCTTTCACGTTCTCACACTGAATCCTCCCACACAGGCTGTCTGACATGTTGCATTTTACGTATGAGGTGGCTGTGATACCACAGTTACCGAAACGGTCACCTCGGGTATTCACTGCCCTGTAGCAACTCACGTTTGCACTCTTGGCCTCTTTGCCAAGAAATTCCAAATGAGAGTCTGGCTTAAGGCATGCCTGACATGCTCTTAAGTTATGGTGAGGCAGAGTGAGACTGTGAGTACACAGGAATGGTGACTGGCCTACGATGGCATTTGTTGAATCTAGAGGAAGGGCACATAGTGATTCGTGATACAGCTCTTTATATCTATTAATATGTGCAAAATTTCCACAATATATAACACAAGAGAGTCTTACTGGAAAGATGAATGAATATCATATACTGATAAAGGAGTCTTGTGTTACACATTTGGATGTTATGATAATAAACTATAGGTCTTCCTTTTACTTACAAGTGAGAATTATTTAATCATAATACTCAGGAGACATATAAATTTTATTCACAGATATTATTTTTTCTCATTGTCCATATAATGCATTTCCATGTAACAAGTTAGTATTTGTCCTAAGTCCTCTGCATTTCTCTTCATCTAAATCTACGAAATTGCAGGAGTCCAACATTGCTAACTTTCACAGCTTTGAGGATCTACTGTAATGCTACCTAATTCAATGATCAGTAGACCAAGGTGGCCTTGGGAGGGGGAATATGTTGGGCTGTTGATGGATGAAACTCAAATGTATTTATATTCTATTATACTGTTAAGAAGAACAGCATTTAAAAACCTGTACCCTTATGGAAGGGAATCAGTGCAGCTGGGAGGGTAGCAACTGAAAATTGGAATGTACTGAATGCAAAATAACCTTCAGAAGTAAAAGGGAAATCAGTGGCTCCTTGAAGGAAGAAAGCTTGGAGTAAAGAAATATTGTCTTAGAGTGGCAAAGACATCAAAGTCTCCACATTATAGGATTTTAAGGTCATCAATTCCTGAGTGCAACCTCACAATGTATTATTTCATAATAAAAACAGATAATACATATACCATATGAAAATACCATCTATGATGATCTCCATAATACAAATGTGTTGTCATATATTTGTTAGCATGAAATCTGATAACATGCCTGGCTGGCAATACTGATGTTCTGCTTTCTTCTTTGAATAAAGCATTTCAAAGACATGTAATGTTCATACATGATGGTATACACTTAGAAAACATACATGAACACACAGATCAAGATTATTAACTGGTCTAGAGCTCTAATTTGAACAGAGGTTTTAGGGGAAACAGCACGTTTGGAATTTTTAAAAGTGCTTTCAATACTTTATATTTAAAATGCTTGCTTTAACTTACCTAGTGAAGTATCCACTGTCTTTATCAGATCATGAAAATAATTCTGTTGCTTACAGTCAGAACCCTTGGCCTAGTTGAAAAAAACACAGAAAAGCTAGCTCTGAGGATTCTAATTCAGGTTGATCTAGTCTACTTCCCACACTAGGTATAAAAATGAAAGATGCGTGATTAAGGAAGGACCTACCATCTACTAGATCCTGTAGTAATTTCTGCTTAATTAGAAAATATTTCATTTCTATGTTCCTTGACTTCCTTTCTCTGGAATTGTTTTCCTGTCATTTATAGAATTTTCATTTCATAAAAGGAAGAAACAATGTCCTGTGTGCTCACACTTCTTCACAGAAAGCCTCTTATTCCTAGTTAACTCTGCTAAACCTTTAAATCAAAAGGATAAGGGGACAATGTGTAGCCCAGCAGAGAAGATTTCCAGTCTCAGAATCACCATGTGCCATACAGACTAGACATTTGTTAGTAATTTGCTTTGATGATCAAACATACTTCCAGACCTCTAAACAGCTAGCCATCTCATTAAGCTGTGCTGTGCTTGATCATCTAGTTATGTCTGACTCTTTGTGACCCCATGGACTGTAGCCCACCTGGCACTTGTCCATGGAATTCTCCAGACAAGAATACTGGAGTGGGTTGCCAGGCTCTCCCTTCAGGGGATCTTTCAAACCCAGGGATTGAACCCAGGTCTCCTGCATTGCAGGCAAATTCTTTACTGTCTGAACCACCAGGGAAGCCCCTCACTAAGCTACCATTTACAATACATTCTTACTCTTAGACCAATTCTCAAATCAGTCCTACACAAACCTCTAAGAACTGGGCATCTGATTTACTAAGGTATTATCCACCAATAATTTCACTTATCTTCTGGGTGAACGTTTAGGTTAATTTCATAGCTCATTTTCAACAATGCTTAGACATTGACTTAAGGACATGGCCTGTATCTTAATGTCACCTTAACTGCCCTAACTCCTACATATTATGAAACTGAGTCGAACACGACTGAGCAACTTCACTTTCACTTTTCACTTTCATGCATGGAGAAAGAAATGGCAACCCACTCCAGTGTTCTTGCCTAGAGAATCCCAGGGATGGGGGAGCCTAATGGGCTGCCGTCTATGGGGTCACACAGAGTTGGACACGACTGAGGTGACTTGGCAGCAGCAGCAGCAGCAACCACAACCTTACTCCTAATAAAAATTCAATCCTCAGATTTATAAAGGATGAAGATAACTTTTCATCATTTCTCCCCTTTTCAGGGCCCTTTATTTGACATTTTACTACTGTAGTCTTGTTTTAGATCCCATCAATTCAACCACTGTTGAGTAAAATCCTCGACCCAAACTAGTGCAGATTTTTTCACTTGCTTTCACACTCTTAACAAAAATGGCAGAACTCATCAGGAAGTAAATCACAGAGTATGTTTGTGGTAATTAATGAGTAAAAGGCAGGCTAAAACTGGCATGAGGAACCTGGTGTGTGTGCTGTGTGCTGAGTCATGTCCAGCTCTTTGCCATCTGTGGACTGTAGCCCACCAGGCTTCTCTGTTCATGGGATTTCCCAGGCAAGAATATTGGAATGGCTTGCCATTTTCTACTCCAGGGGATCTTCCTGAACAGGGATTGAACCTGTATTCTCTTTCATCTCCTGCATTAGTAGGTGGATTCTTTACCACTGAGCCACCTGGGCCTGAGATCCCTGATATTTCAATCAAAATGATGATATAATGAACTGATACTTTCTTCAACACTTTGTTTTTAATACATTGAGCTTTTTTGCCTGCATATATAATATTGTTGAACTTGCTAGTTTTCTAAATTTTCTTTTCTGCCTGGATATAATAATGTTGTTTCTTAACACGCTAGCTTTCTAAATTTTCTCTTCAGTACCTACGACCCTCAGCTTAGCAATCTACTGTCTTTATTTCCATGAGTAGTTATTATTGAATTTAAAGAATGGTACTTTAAACCATAAAGCCACAAAATTTTTATTTTGTGTGTGTTTAATGCAGAATTTGATACTTCTGTCCTTTATTGTTGCAGCTAGTTGGTGGAGGACTTAACTTTTTAGATTATTATTTTTTTTTTCACCATTTAAGTAACCTGAGATCCTGGGGTATTACGGTACTTTTCTTGTGCTAAAGAGGAGCATATTTCACAAAATATCAAGGCTCCATAATGAAGGAAGATCCTTAAATGGACTCCTTAAATGGGATCTTTTTTAGGACAGCAACCTCTAAAGTAGAATCCTTGCAATTTTCACCTCTACAGTCTACGTATGGGAATACATGGGATGAGAATAAGGATGATAGTCATTATATAGTCCTAGTCAGGGACTCTGGGGGCTCTGCTCATGAGGGAATATAACACTCTCACTAGTAATGCGGTACAGTGCCGTATACTAGCACTCACACTCCAGCCTAGACTGCCACGTTATCTCATAGATTCCTTTTTTCATCTTTTCCATAGCTTCATCAAATTCAGTCATCTTGGTATCATAATTATCACCTGCTTCCTCCCTTTCATTTACAGCCCAATTCAGTATTTCCCAAATTGCAAAAATGCATTTTTACACTATTTTTCAACTCTCAATCAAGTAGAATAGAGCAGAATAGGACATAATATAGGTCATAGATACCCCTCTAGTTTCGAAAAATTCACAAAGAATCATGTTGTGTTTGTGAATTCATGTATGCACAAATTCTAGCACTTTTCCCTTCACAGTTAAATTCTTGAAAGACTTACCACAGGTAAAATTAACGGTTACCACGGTATTTTCTAGTTATAACTTTGTGATAGTTTGTGCCGCCAAGGTCTGTGAACAAAGATTTAAATTGAAACATCACATGGCAAAGAACAGTAAAAATCTCTCCCCTTTCATCTCTTCATTCTTTATGTTCCAGATTGAAGTGCTTAGCAACAAGGCTCCTCCAGTTCTAAAAACCGTGGCAACTGGATAAAGGTCTTCCACATTCCGGCTTTGCCTTCTCCATCATACTCTAATGACTCCTCAGTGTGACTAAACCTGACTATAGACCTTATTCCCATCCCATGTATTCCCTGCTCATGGTATACGTGTTTCGTGTTTTTTATTCATACTTCAGTGCTTTTGTTCATGCTGTTTCCCTCATCTCAGATTATTTCATCAGCACAGAACCTCATAATGAAACAGTTGAATTGCATCAAGTTCCAGAAATACGTTTGATCTGGTTTAAACCATTGCTCAAGGATTGAGGCATCAGTAACCATCTATGACTTTCACTCTAAGGTTAAGGATAACTTAGAGACATTTCACATGTGTAAATAAGTGTGCCTCATCCATTAGCAAGAACTGTTGTCAGTAAAGAAGTGGCACAAAGAGATTACAAAGAAGAGAGAGATGAAGAAAGTAGAGTGTGGGTGGTGATGCTAGCATCATAGTGGCATAGGTTGCTCCCATTTTCTCTGTCTTCATTTTACAGTTAATTTGACACTCTTGTATTAATAAGACTGCTTGATTCCAGGAGGGATTTGGGGAAACAGTCATCATTTGTGCATCAGAAAATAAACAAGAACTTGTTAAGGCCTTGAATTCCTTGGAATTGGATTAATAGTACCCACGGGGCTTCCCAGGAAGCTCAGTGGTAAAGAACCCGCCTGCCAATGCAGGAGATTTGGGTTTGATCCCAGGGTCAGAAGATACACTGGAGGGGAAAATGGCAACCCATGCCAGTATTCCTGATGGAAAATCCTGTGGACAGAGGAGAGTGGGGGGCTACTGTACATGGGTTCACAAAGAGTCAGACATGACTAAACAACTGAGCACACACACATGGTCTTTTCTAGCTTTAGCCCTATCATAGGAGAAGGCACTGGTGACCCACTCCAGCACTCTTGCCTGGACAATCCCATGGATGGAGCAGCCTGGTGGGCTGCAGTCCATGGGGTCACTAAGAGTTGGACACAACTGAGTGACTTGACTTTCACTTTTCACTTTCATGCATTGGAGAAGGAAATGGCAACCCACTCCAGTGTGCTTGCCTGGAGAATCCCAGGGACGGAGGAGCCTGGTGGGCTGCCATCTATGGGGTCGCACAGAGTCAGACAGGACCGAAGCGACTTAGTAGCAGCAGCCCTATCATAGGGAGTAGCCATAGGAAGTAACTTGATCGCTGAGCAAAGATTTTTATTTGAGATCTTACATGACATAAGAGAATAAAAGGCACCTTTAAAATATTCATGGGAAGAATAGATGCTGAAGCTGAAACTCCAGTACTTTGGCCACCTGATGCGAAGAGTCAACTCATTGGAAAAGACCCTCATGCTGGGAAAGATTGAGAGCAGGAGGAGAAATGGGTGGCAGAGGATGAGACGGTTAGATAGCATCACTGATTCAATGGATCTGAATTTGAGTAAACTTCAGGAGATCACGGAGGATGGAAGAGCCTGGTTGGTGCAGTTCATGGTGTCATAGAGTTGGCCATAACTTAGTTGAATAACAACACCACTCATTCTGCTATTCATTCTTTATATAATTTTTAAAAAAATTCAATAATTGAATTATCCATGTCTGATTGCATAGTTTTTATATCTTCTTGTTCATTGTTAAAACAGGCACTGCTTAAATCATTTTTCTTAATTCAGTTAACATTTTTACCACCAATATTTTGAATTCTTTATCTGATAAATTGCTGATTTCTGTTTCATTATTTTCAGTGGTTCCTTTTTTTTTTTCCAGTTGAGAGTAGTTTCTCTGCCTTTTCACTTTGCTTAACTTTCTCTGCCTCTAATAATTTGGGTAAAACAGTTACCTTTTGAGGTTCTTACACGTGAGCTTCCTTATATGGGCTGTGTGTGTCCAGCAGCTTTGATGATAGCACAGACTTGATGTAGATACAGGTCTTTGCTGCTTACTACAGCCTTGGCAGGTGATGGGGCTGCATATGAAGGGGCTAGAGCCAGTGCCTTGTGTGAGGTAAGACTTCATCTCTGCCTAGCAGCCATCAACACCCTGTCAGAGGTGGGGGTCTGATAGCAAGTTTCAGGAGCAGAAGCCCTGAGAGCCAGAATTGATCTGGCTCTGTTCCCATCAAGTGTGTGTTTTTCTCTCCCTCTGCATCACCCCAGGACCTTTGCCTACAAGGAAGAGGATGTGAAGCAAGTAGGACCCATGAACAGATGGAGGCCCAGTGTATTGATTGTATAAGCATCTATGTCTCTGTTCAGATGCAGCCATGATCACAAGCCCCTTTTGTCTCTCATAGCCAAGAACTGCACCCCTGTCTCTAGCTCTGCCCCTTGCTCCAGAACTGTTGTGGAACTGCTCCATGGGCTTGGCAGGTGTCTGTATGGACTCTCAGCATGAGTAGGGAGGTCAGCTGTGGTGGAGACATGGGAAAAAATGATTATGATTTAGCGGCCCCTCAATGTCTAACTTGTGAATCTAGCCCTGGCTAGTAACTAAGAGCACTGGGTGCTTCTTCCTTCAGCCGATGTCCTTTCACTGGGCCAGACCGAATGCTTAAATCACATACAGTATCAGCAAGGGCTCAGGGGAAAACATAGCTAGCAAGTGTCCAAATTTTCAGAAATTCTTTTTGATGCCTGAAGTTTTAGTTTTTTTTTACTCTATGTTGTTGCTTCAGCTCTCCGATGTCCTTAAATTTGGTTCTTAAAATACAGTTGGTATTATCTAGGGTTGTTCTAGAGGAAAGATGGTTGCTATGACTTACATATCCTAAAGAGAATTACAAGCATGTTCTTCATCCATTTTAGAAATAAAAGTTATGAAGTTTGAGTGGCACATATGATTTTCCTCTTTTTTTCTGATTTTAAAGTTATTCTAAGTTTAAATTATGTCCCCAAGATGGTAAGCGCCGTAGTGTGAATATTTTGAATCTTCTGATGTCAGACTCCTTTCTGTGTTCTCCATTATGCCACATACTGTATCACTCAGAGTTCAGAGAGGAATGCACACCATGGGGATAGCAATGAGTTATGAAGAAGATGTAGCTGTTACTGCTTGGGCTGGGGCTTGAAGGGAAGAGGTAGTATTAATAAACCTACATGTTTTGAATAGGACCCATGAATCTAGGCCTCCCTCTAGGACTCAGGTATTTGATAACTCAAGGACCTGGGACTGAAAACAAAGAAAGGTAAGATGCCTGGTGGCCATGCCAGTATCTCTGAAGCTGAAAAGTAATGTCTGTTAAGGAATCACTAATATATAAATATAATGTAATGTACTATTATATATAGATATGAAAACTCAGTATATGTTTATTTGAGTATATAGTAATAAAACACAGACTGAAATTTATCTTCTTGTAAAGAGAGAGCTATTAATGATACAACACTGACATGAACAGTGCTGAAAATTTTCCCAGGTGTCCAGTCTGCCCAGGCTCCCTCTAGCTCTGTTAGCAGAAATGAATGATAAGAGGACTGGCAAAAAGAAATGAGATTCGTAGGTTTCCATTCACTGTGTGACAAAGCAGAGTACAAAGGAGAAGGATGTTTAGAATTCAGAGACAGCAAATTAAAAGTACACACACATACACACTGTGTGAGCTGTGCTTTTGCTCAGGAAACACACAGGTAATTTTATGAAAAATTAACCATTAAATTGCTTAAAATAACAAAATGTTCTGGAATTAGCATATTTTTACTCATTGTTTAATTGGTAATATTTATGATCCAGAATACTGAAATATCTCGGGTTTTCTATGATCTCTGACACATTCTGTAACATGTCTACTAACCTAAAAACAAAAAAGTGAGAAATTTCAAAGATTTTGAATTTTTTTTTTAAATCACAAATCTAGGCTTTTATTTCTAAGATGAAGTTGGAACTTTTTCCCTTTTTCCTTAGGTGAAATCAGAGCATTTGGTACTTTTTCCTGAAGTATTGTCTCAACATATTGTCCTTCTCACTGAGGTTCAGCTGGAGCACTTTTCTCTTCTTGCCCAATTAATTCTTTTAGTTTCTTCAACAGCCAAATTAACAAACAAAATAACATAAAAAAGAAAGGAGTCAAGCGAAATAGCAGCAGGTAATGGTGGTCTTGTGCTTCTCTGCCTGGCGGTGGGCCACTGTCCACACTACCTCCAATACCTTTTTCCTGGCAGTGGGGAGGGTCCCACTCGGAGCTGCAGTGGCAGTGCTGTCTGTTGTTGCAGACTCCGTTCATATTGCAGGTCTCAGGTGAGCAATCATTTTGGAAACTGGGCATAAAAGTACACTTCCTTTCGATGCAGATATGATTTGCACCGCACTCTGTACCGTCTTTCACTTCACCAACATCAGGTATGGTCATCCCGAGATGGTAGTCTGTACCCCAGCAGTTGACTCCGTTTATTCGAGTCCAATGCACAGTAGAATGATCTCTCAGGAAGGGGATTTCTGTCACATTCTCACACTGAACCCTCCCACACAGAATATCTGGGATTCCACATGGTATATACGACCTGGCTGTGAGACCACAGTTACCAAAACGGTCACCTCGGCTATTTACTTCCCTGTAGCAATTCTCATTTGCATTCCTGGCCTCTTTGCCAAAGATTTTCCTACACTGTTCATTGCGCTCATTGCATCTCTTTTCATAGCAGTAACCACCGCCTGTGCAGGAGGTCCCATCCTGCATGTACACATCTTCTGGACACTGATAGGATGTCCCATTGCACCACTCTGGAAGATCACATTCATTTTCTACTTTCCTACACACGGTGCCTGATGGCATCAATGTGCAGTTCTCACAGCAAAGGCCAAAAGCACAAGTAGCCCCAACTCTCAGAGTGCAGTCTGACTGACAGCAGGGGTCTTTTGCACATGTGTATGTGGAACCACAGTCACACTCTTCTCCTTCTTCAACCACACTGTTCCCGCAGCGTGTCTGCCTGAAGATATTCTCTGGATTTGGTGAAATGCGCATGCAGCTCACTTTTCCAACAACGTTCCAGTATGAAGCATAACTGCAGTTGCTGAATCGAGTTGTCACAGTTTTACTTGGAAACATTATGCATTTTTTACTTCCACATTTACATATATTATCATCATGTCGCATACCCAGATTGTGACCAATCTCATGTGATACAATATATGCAAACTCTTGCACTTTGTCATTCAGAAAGCTGTCAACCCCACAGTTATAAAGTTGATTACATACAGTTCCAACATAGGCTAAGCCAAGAAGGCGACCATAATTTTCCTTTATGAAAATATGTGCAATATCATGTGGTAAGCGGGTATTAAAACTATTTTTCTTCCATTTGCAAAATTCTTCCAAGAGAATACTTATGTTTGTTGTTGGAAGGAGGTTGTCTTTAGACCAGATCTCGATTCCAACCAAAACCACATTAACATCCAGTGATTGTAAAAAGTTATCTATTCCATTGACAACCATGCATACTTCAGACTGTACACTTGAGGTATTACTTTGGTGATAAAGATACCGACCATGGTCTACCAGCACTGCCAGTTCAAGAAAACGCCTGTGAGTCCACCAGCCAATATACCCACTTTGCTTCAAAGTATAATTAACACTCTCTTGAAGAAATTTCAGTTGTCGTGCTATGTCTTCATCTGTTAATCCACATCTCTTGGGTGGAAGTTCTGTATCATCTACCATCTTGTATAGCAGATGTTCAAATGAGGTAGAAAGACTTTTGGGCTTGATTTCATAAACAACATTATGTATCTGTAATGTTCCTTGAAAGCCCCCCAAACATGTGCTGAGGGCAACCAGGGATTCTGGATCCCCTTCCATGTAACCCTGATAGTAGCAGTCATTCTGGACAAAAGGCTGGTCCTCTGTTAGCCCGTGCTGGTCTGTGTAGGTGAACACTGGTAGGTGTTTAGAGAACAAAAGCTTGTTGACTTTCACGTGAAGAATGTGTCTCTGGCCTCCAAAACGCAGGCTGTAAGAGAGCCATCCAGGAGGCTTCACGCCGCTGCCATTGTATGTTATCTTCAAGGGTACCACCACCTCTGGAAGACCATGGCGTTGGGAGTGCTCAATGTAGGATGATCCGGAAAGGAATAGAAACACCTCTAACCAGAGCAGCAGGAGACTGATCCTCACATACACCAGGGTCTTACCCCCAGCCATTTATGACATCATGTGGAGCCAGTGGTGAGAACCTAAGAACAGAGCAGGCCACATCACTGTGAGCTGGTGGTGTACAGCACAAGCCTTTGATCTGTTTTCTGTCAGAGTCACCATGCCAGAGCCATAACACTAAGGAAAAAAAAAAGACAAGAGCAGAGACAGATCTGGGAGTTAGGAGCAAATTAAGGCAGAGGGTGATGAGAAGGGCACGGGTTAAAATAACTACAAGTTTGGCTAAAGGCATGGCTCATGATACTGCATTGCATTGCCGTCAAGTAAGGTGAGGCAGAGTGAGGCTGTTGGTGTCCAAAGCAGTGGTGATTGGCCTAGGGTGACACTTGTTGAACCTTGAGGAAGGGCAGATAGTGCTTCATTGTTCTGTCCTCTAAATATATGACACTGTGTGGACATGTCTGCAGAAATAAGTAAGACAAAAAGGCCTTAATGGAAGGAGGATATAGATCTTCTTTTCATTTATAAAAAAATAAAGGGAATTTTTATTTATACATATTGACTGAGTATAATTACCACTTTATAGTGATTCTTTTCCATTTCAATGGTAAATTAGTCACATTACTTAGGACAGATATTAAAAAAATACATATATCATTATTTTCTCTCATTCATGTAACTAATCATTACCTGTCCTACCTTCTGTTTTCCCTTTTTCTCTTCAGTTCAGTAGCTCAGTCATGTCCGACTCTTTGCTACCCAGTGGACTGCAGCTCACCAGGTCTCCCTGTCCATCACCAACTCCCAGAGTTTACTCAAATTGATGTTCATTGAGTTGGTGATGCCACCAGCCTCTGTCGTCCCCTTCTCCTCCTGCCTTCAATCTTTCTCCTTCTGCCTCCTCCTTCCCCTTCTCCTCCTGCCTTCAATCTTTCCCAGCATCAGGGTCTTTTCAAATGAGTCAGTTCTTCACATCAGGTGGCCGAAGTATTGGAGTTTCAGCTTCAGCATCAGTCCTTTCAGTGAATATTCAGGACTGATTTCCTTTATGATGGACTGGTTGGACCTCCTTGCTGTCCAAGGGTCTCTCAAGAGTCTTTTCGAACACCACAGTTCAAAGGCATCAATTCTTTGGTGCTCAGCTTTGTTTATAGTCCAACTCTCACATATATACATGACTACTGGAAAAACCATAGCTTTGACTAGATGGACTTTTGTTGGCAAAGTAGTATCTCTGCTTTTTAATAAGCTGTCTAGGTTGGTCATAACTTTTCTCCCAAGGAGCAAGCATCTTTTAATTTCATGGCTGCAGTTACTATCTGCAGTGATTTTGGAGCCCAAGAAAATAAAGTCCGTCACTGCTTCCACTGTTTCCCCATCTATTTGCCATGTGATGGGACCAAATTCCGTGATCTTAGTTTTCTAAATGTTGAGTTCTAAGCCAACTTTTTCACTCTCCTCTTTCACTTTCATCAAGGGGCTCTTTAGTTTTTCTTTGCTTTCTGCCATAAGTGTGGTGTCAGCTGCATATCTGAGGTTATTGATATTTCTCCCACAATCTTGATTCCAGCTTGTGCTTCATCCAGCCCAGCATTACTCATGATGTACTCTGCATATATGTTAAATAAGCAGGGTGACAATATACAGCCTTGACTTACTCCTTTCCTGATTTGGAACCGTCTGTCATTCCATGTCCAGTTCTAACTGTTCCTTCTTGACCTACATACAGATTTCTCAGGAGGAAGGTCAGGTGGTCTGGTATTCCCATCTTTTGAAGAATTTTCCAGTTTGTTGTGACCCACACAGTCAAAGGCTTTGGCATACTCAATAAATAAAGTAGAAGTATATATATTTTTTAAAACTCTTGCTTTTTAGATGATCCACTGGGTGTTGGCAATTTGATCTCTGGTTCCTCTACCTTTTCTAAATCCAGCTTGAACATCTGGAAGTTCATGGTTCATGTACTGTTGAAGCCTGGCTTGGAGAATTTTGAGCATTACTTCGCTAGCGTGTGAGATGAGTGCAATTGTGCAGTGTTTGATTCTTTGGCGTTGCCTTTCTTTGGGATTGGAATGAAAACTGACCTTTTCTAGTCCTGTGACCACTGCGAAGTTTTCCAAATTTGCTGGTATATTGAGTGTAGCACTTTCATAGCATCATCTTTTAGGATTTGAAATAGCTCAAGTGGAATTCCATCACCTCCACCAGCTTTGTTCATAGTGATGCTTCCTAAGGCCCAGTTGACTTCACGTTCTAGGATTTCTGGCTCTAGGTGAGTGATCACATCATCGTGATTATCTGGGTCATGAAGATCTTTTTTGTATAGTTCTGTGTATTCTTGCCACCTCTTAATATATTCTGCTTTTCCTTTTAATTCTGTCCAACTCTAAGGATCAGAGAATCAATTGTCTTACACATAGAGTAGTGGGGTCACTTGATAATAGGCAGTTTTATATTTGGGATGGGAGGACCATGCATTGTGATGGGTGTTGTTCAGTTATTTTTTTTTTTAAGGAAAAAAAATTAAGGCAGTTTTATTGGATATGTTCAAAAGATCTCTGCAAAGTTTATGCCATTTTGGAATTTTTTCGTATAGTTCTGAAATAAATATTTTCATCAAGCATACAGATTTTATTTATTAGAGGATGGCCCCTTCAACCAGGAGTGCTGTATTGACTCTACTAAGGTTTAGCTAGTTGAAGGACATTGGATACACATAAGCCTGGTTCAGACCCTAACACTCTCACCTACTCCTTGCTTGGCCCTGGGTAACTCACTATGCTCTTTTGTGTCTCAGATACGTTTGTATTTGATTATTCTCTAAAGAAGGACAACATTTTCTAATCATCTGGAAATATATAATTGAAGGAAATCCAACTTGCTCAGAATGTAAGAGTTAGAGATGGGAGCACAGTGGCTTTCTTTATCTACAAAGTTCAATTCTCCAGATTAAACCAGTTGTGAACCAAAAATATATAGGAAAAAAATCCAGACAGTTCTGAAAAGCAAGACCTGAGCTGCACACTGACAGAAATTTATGTAACATTTGCATCCTATCTAAAACTTTCTACATAACATTGAATTCGTATTAGTTAGTTTAAGTAACCTGGAGATGATTTGAGGTATATGGGAAGATGTGCATAGTAGCTTATACGCAAACACTGCAACATTTTACATAAGGTCATGAGCATTTGTGGATTTTGGTATTCAAACCACTTCCCCAAGGGACAACCATATACTGAAGGCCAAATAAATGCAGAAATGCAAGGAAAATCAGTCAGTCACTAAAAGAGGGAGGAAAATGTTGGGGCAGGTATTATTTTCTACAAGGGCAAAGGCATCTAAGTTCCCTCATTTTTGGGATTACAAGGTAACCAACTCCCAAGTTCAACCTTCCTATGTACAAATTTTATAAAAAGTATGTACCTATACGAAGAATACCTATACACAAAGTTTTACAGGAATATCACACATTTGTAAAAATGAGGAAACTGGTACTAGCACAATGCCTGTTTATCAACACTGATGTTACATTCTTCCTTGAATAAAATATTAATAAAGCACATAATCTGCTGACATTGTTCTACACACTTAGGAGACATAAGAGAACTAATTAAGCCTAAATAATTTGATGGTCTTGAGTACAAATTTAGACAGAGGGGTTGAGGCAAAGATGCACAGTAGGTATTTGTAAAATTGCATTCACCATTTCACATAAAATGTCCACTTTTATTTATCTAATGAGTATCCAACCGTCTTTGTCAAATCATTAAAGTACACAGACTGCCTGAAGTAATGATATCAAGAACAGCTGGACAAACTGGAAAAACAGAAGAAAATGAAGTCACCTTTGAGGGTCGTAGAACACCCTGACCAAATACAGACTTCATAGTAGGTCCTGCTGCTGCTGCTGCTGCTGCTGCTAAGTCGCTTCAGTCGTGTCCAACTCTGTGCGACCCCATAGATGGCAGCCCACCAGGCTCCGCCATCCTTGGGATTCTCCAGGCAAGAACACTGGAGTGGGTTGCCATTTCCTTCTCTGATGCATGAGAGTGAAAAGTGAAAGTCAAGTCACTCAGTCGTGTCCGACCCTCAGCGACTGCGTGGACTGCAGCCTACCAGGCTCCTCCATCCATGGGATTTTCCAGGCAAGAGTACTGGAGTGGGGTGCCATTGCCTTCTCTGATAGTAGGTCCTATAGAAATGTTAATTGCCTGATTCTGCTGCTGCTGCTGTGGATAAGTTGCTTCAGTCGTGTCTGACTCTGTGCGACCCCATAGACGGTAGCCCACCAGGCTCCATCGTCCCTGGGATTCTCCAGGCAAGAACACTGGAGTGGGTTGCCATTTCCTTCTCCAATGCATGAAAGTGAAAAGTGAAAGTGAAGTTGCTCAGTCGTGTCCGACTCCTAGCGACCCCATGGACTGCAGGCAACCAGGCCCCTCCCTGCATGGGATTTTCCAGGCGGACCTGTCATATCCTGGACCATGTGCCCATTTCTGCTCAATTTTTTAAAAACCTTGGTTCTACATTTGATGTCTTTTCTCTAGAATCAGTTTTCTTTTCCTCTTGGAATTTTATTTTCATGAAAAGAAACAGAAACCTCCTCTCTCCTCACACTTCTATACTTATTCCTACCCAATTCTGTTAAACCTGTCAACAATGTGAAGTCAGCAAAAAAGAAAATTTTTGTGTTTAGAATTCCTGAATGATACACGCACTAGTGTTCTGGTTGCAATTTGCTTGGATTACCTAAGCCACTTTCAATCCACTGAACCAGTAGCTGTCTCATTACACTGCTATTTATCTTTCTTTTTCACTCTTACATCAACTAACTCTCAATCAATCCTATGGAAATGTCAGAGTTTGGACATCTGTCTGATTTACTGATTTATTAGTCACTCAGTCGTGTCTGACTCTTTGCAACCACCTGGACTGTAGCCCACCAGGTTCCTCTGTCCCTGGGGATTCTCTAGGCCAGAATACTGGAGTGGGTTGCCATTTCCTCCTCCAGGGGATCTTCCCAACCCAGGGATCAAACCCAGGTCTCCTGCATTGCAGGCAGATTCTTTACTGTCTAATTTTAGCCATATCTTCTTTTAAGCAAGCATGCAGACAACCCATACAACACTCAGGTTATTTTACCACTGCAACTCCTTTTCACCTCTGACATTATCTTATTAGCACCCATGACTGTATTGATGCTTATATAAAAAATCGTAACTATTACTCAATATGTTTATTTGCTATTCAATCTTTCTAATTTTCTCCAATTTTTTTTCCCATTTTACTTTTAATCTTCATGGTTACCTCTAGGCTCCATCACTTTCAACCACTGTCACCTAAAATCCTCAACTCAAACTAGATTAAACCTTTTTGCTTACTTTCCTTATTCCTACAACAAACTGTCAACACTGCTGGAAAATAGAGTTCTAGTGAGGGGATGCGTCAAAGGAGGAAATTACCAATCGGGATGACATAGTCTGATACTTTAGACTAAAGAATGAAGTAAAAAAATATTTCAACTCTTTATGCTTGCAATAATTTGAGTTTTGTTTTTCATATTCTTCACTTTCTGATTCTAAATTCCTTCATCAATACATAGGGCTTTCAGTTGAAAGCTCCATTTTCTTTGTTTTCTCAAGTTGTAATTATTACATTTCAAAAATGTTAGTTTTGACTGTAATTCCAATAATTCTGCATTTTGTGGTGTTTAATACAGGATCTGGTATGATACTTTGTGTTTGCTTTTTTGTTGCAAATTCTTGGTGGGAGACTTGTTTCAGGCCAAACACTATTGTCACCATTAAAGTGACCTGAGTTCCTAGGGTACTTGGATACTTTTCTAGTACTAAATGGGAGGAATATTTCACAAAATCTTAAGAACCCGGGAGAAGAAAGCATGGTCACTAAATGAAATTTTCGAGGCTGGTATTTCTAAACGGTAACTATAGTCCTAATATGCTGGTTTATTCTCCATGTCTCTCTTGGTATATATTTTAGAATTGTTATGGAATATGAATTACTGTGATTAAAAAATGAAGTATTTATGAGTATTAGGAACAGATAGAGTACTGTTGAGCATGAACTTAAGTAGCATCATATCATCAGAATTTATTCCTAATATCTCATCTTACAAGCAGGCAGCAGGAGAACAAATTCCAAAGGATATTTAAGCAATACTACATTTCCCCCATTACATTATTTATACAGTGAGTAGAGAGGCCACATCTTCTGAGAGAATATAACAGTATCATTAATGACGCACTGAGGTGTACAGTGGTACAGAGCCTGCCAAGTAGGCTGTTGTACATCATTTTTCATAAATTCTTTTTGTCTCCTCACAGTTTGACCAAATTCATCTATCTTTTGTACCCCAGTTACCACATCCCTCCTCACTTTCATGTATAGCTTAATCTACTCTTATCCAGAATATGAATAACATAGTTTTGTGGCTCTCCACCAAACGAACCAGAGTAAAATATGAAATAATCAGTGCCATAGTTCCCTCTCACGATCTAAATACTTGGTAAAGACTCATGTGTGTGTGTCTTCAGACATACATAAATGCTGGTGCTACTGATCTATACAATCAAATTCTTTGCATGACTTATCAGATGAATTAGTAATTCCCGTGGTCTTTTCTAGCTATAGCCATGTCCATAGAGTTTGTAAAGCTTATTTCTATGGACAGAGTTTTTTTTTTTCAGACCTCATGTGACAAAGAGAAATCTAAACCCCTTTCTGTTTTGACTCTGATTTGATTAAATTCTGGATTTAGCTGCTCAGTAGCAAGAGTCTCCTAGTTCTACAGATGGTGACAACTAGCTAAAGCCCATCCTCACTGTGGCTCCAACATTTCTTTCAAACTTTAATTTTAATTACTCTTCAGTATGAATAAATTGGTATGTATTCCTGACTCTCAACCACTGAGCTCCAAACATACATTATAAGCACTTTAGTTTCAATACTTTGATCATTCCCCTACTTCTTTTTAGGTCACTGAATAACTCAGAGACACTTCATGTGTGCGCATAATTAATCTCTTATGGAAACATTGTCATTAAAAAGGTCAGCTAAATTTAGAAGAAGAAAGAGTTGAGTAAGGGAACAATGTGGGAATAAATTTAACAGGCAAATTTACTAAATGGCAGTTAAAACTTGATGTCATAAATTACTGGTAAATAGCAGGTTGGCTGGAGTAAACAAGGGAAGCAAGATTATTGATAATCCTTGCGATTTTATGTCTGGGACCCAGAGAAGGTCATTGGCAGGTCTACAAGTCTGGAGTCTGCTGGTTTCTTTCTGGTACCTTTCCACATTAGGATGTCTATATCTGTACTATTTCCAGTATTGGAAAATTTCACTTTCTCTCTGGCTTTCATCACAACTACTTTTAAAAATGGCCAAATTGGCTGTGACTTTGTTCATCTCTCTATTATTTCACTAGGTCTGCTCTAACAAAGTATAGCAAAATGAGTGATATAACAGAAATTTATTGCCTTACAATTCTGGAGACGAGAAGTCCAGTATCAGTGAATAGTCCGATATCAGTATCAACAGAACCACAAAGTTCTATTCCTTCTGAAGGCACTAGGGAAGGCTCTATCCTACCCTTCTCTCATAGGTCCTGGAATTTCCCTGCCTTGAGGCTGCATAATTCAGTTTTCATATGATGCTCTCTCCTGGTCCAAAACCATTTCTTTAACTAGGAAACCAGTGATATATACAGTCTGTCAGCTTACAGCTATTCATCATATTCTCTTATAAGCCTTTGTATATCTGTGGAAACTATTGTTATTTCTCCTCTTTCCTTTTTTAAATGATGAAAGTATGGTAACACATTTACAGGAGACTTGGAAATGCAGAACAAAATTACATATAATTCCACTATATATTACAATTATTTTGTAAGTAGATAAATTAATATTTTTAGTTGGAGTTTTGTTATCAAACTCTCAAAAATTAATAGAGTGGATATACAGAAAGGTAGAAGGATACATTAGACATGAAAAGCACCATGAACCAATTCAACATGATTAAGATTTATACAATTTTCACACAACAGTAGGATACACATTCCATTCAAGTTCCCATAGATTATAAACTAGGAGACATTGGATCTTATTCAGGGACATAAAACAAGGTGCAAAGAGTTCATGGTCTAAAGGTGTTGAAATCATACAGAGTTTGTTCTCTTATCGTGAAATTATGTTAGAAATCAATATCAAATAATGTTTGAAAATAACCCACATATTTTCGAGTGCAATGTGACATTTACTAAGAGAGATCTTTGACTTAGCCATTGAAAACCTCAATGAAGTTAGAAGACTGGAAAAACAGAGGGTGATGGCAAAGAAGAAAGCATTTACGTGAGAAATTAATATCAAAATGAGAAATTAATATCAAAGGTACTTAAAAAACCCCATGTATTTGGAAATTAAATGTCCACCTTTAAATGATAAGTGTACTTAAGAAACCCTAACAAGGAAAATCAGAAAATATTTCAAGCAGAATAAAAATGAAAGAAGAACTATGGATGGAGGTTTATAACATTGTACAGGAGGTGGTGAACAAAACCATTTCAAAGAAAAAGAAATGCATGAAGGCAAAAGGGCTGTCTGAGGAGGCCTTATGAATAACTGAGAAAAGAAGAGACGCGAAAGGCAAAAGAGATACAGCCAACCGAAGGCAGAGTTCCAGAGAATAACGAGGATAGATAAGAATACCTTCTTAAGTGAAGAATGCAAAGAAATAGAGGAAAGCAATAGAATAAGAAAGACTAGAATTCTCTTCAAGAAAATTGAAGATACCAAGGGAACATTTCATGCAAAGATAGGGATAATAAAGGACAGAAATGGCAAGGACCTAGCAGAAGCAGAAAAGATTAAGAAGAGGTGGTAAGAATACACAGAACTACACAGAAAAGGTCTAAATGATCGGGATAACCATGATGGTGTGGTTACTTACCTAGAGAGCCAGACATCCTGGAGTGCGAAGTCAAGTGTGCCTTAGGAAACATTAATATGAACAAAGCTAGCGGAAGTGACAGAATTCCAGCTGAATTATTTAAAATCCTGAAAGATGATACTGTGAAAGTGCTGAACTCAATATGTCAGCAAATTTGGAAAACTCAGCAGTGGTCATGGGACTGGAAAAGGTGAGTTTTCATTCCAATCCCAAAGAAAGGCAATGCCAAACAATGCTCAAAGTACCTCACAATTGCACTCATTTCACATGCTAGCAAGGTATTGCTCAAAATCCTTCAAGCTAGGCTTCAACAATATGGGAACCGAGAACTTTCAGATGTACAAACTGGGTTTAGAAAAGGCAGAGGAACCATAGAAAAAGCAAGAGAATTTCAGAAAAGCATCTATGTCTGCTTCATTGACTACACTAAAACCTTTGACTATGTGGGTCACAACAAAATATGGAAAATTCTTAAAGAGATGGGAATAACAGAACACCTTATCTGTCTCCCAAGAAACCTGTATGCAGGTCAAAAAGAAACAGTTCGAACCCTACATGGAACAACTCTCTCCTAGCCTGTAGAATTTCTGCTGAGAAATCAGCTGATAGCCCAGTGGTAGTTTCTTTGTAGGTTACTTTCCTTTTCCCCCTGACTGCCTTTAAATATTTTTCTTTGTCATTGACTTTGACAGCTTTTAATCTGAGGTGACTTTGCCATTGATTTTAACAGTTTTTAAAATTTTTATTTATTTATATTTTTAAAATTTTTTATTAAAAAATTATTTTATTTTATTTTTTTACTTTACAATACTGTATTGGTTTTGCCATATATTGATATGAATCTGCCACGGGTGTACATGAGTTCCCAATCCTGAAACCCGCTCCCACCTCCCTCCCCATATCATCTCTCTGGGTCACCCCAGTGCACCAGCCCCAAGCATCCTGTATCATGAATTGAACCTGGGCTAGTGACTCGTTTCATATATGATATTATACATGTTTCAATACCATTCTTCCAAATCATCCCACCCTTTCCCTCTCCCACAGACTCCAAAAATCTGTTCTATTCATCTGTGTCTCTTTTGGTGTCTCGCATACAAGGTTATCATTACCATGTTTCTAAATTCCATACATATGTGTTAGTATACTGTATTGGTGTTTTTCTTTCTGGCTTACTTCACTCTGTATAATCAGCTCCAGTTTCATCCACCTCATTAGAACTGATTCAAATGTATTCTTTTTAATGGTTGAGTAATACTCCATTGTGTATATGTACCACAGCTTTCTTATCCATTCATCTGCTGATGGACATCTAGGTTGCTTCCATGTCCTGGCTATTATAAACAGTGCTGCGATGAACATTGGGGTACACGTGTCTCTTTCAATTCTGGTTTCCTCGGTGTGTATGCCCAGCAGTGAGATTGCTGGGTCATATGGCAGTTCTATTTCCAGCTTTTCAAGGAACCTCCACCCTGTCCTCCATAGTGGCTCTACTAGTTTGCATTCTCACCAACAGTGTAAGAGGGTTCCCTTTTCGCCACACCCTGTCCAGCATTTATTGCTTGTAGACTTTTGGATCGCAGCCATTCTGACTGGTGTGAAATGGTACCTCATTGTGGTCTTGATTTGTATTTCTCTGATAATGAGTGATGTTGAGCATCTCTCCATGTGTTTGTTAGCCATCCACACACAACTCAATTCCAGAAAAATCAATGATCCAATAGAAAAATGGGCCAAAGAACTAAATAGACATTTCTCCAAAGAAGACATACGGATGATTTTAACAGTTTTTTAATGCAGTGTTTCTTGCAGAAAGAAGGTCTTTTTGTATTGAGGTAATAATTAGCTGTTTTCTTAGCTTCACAGACCTGAATATCCAGTTCCTTCCTCAGGATTAGGAAGTTCTCAGTGTTTACTTCTTTCGTTTCTCTGCTCTCTTCTCCCCACCTTCTCCTTATGTACTAATGTTGCCCTTCTTGATAGAGTTTGATTGTTATAGAATTTCTTCATGGTTTTTAGATCTTAATTCTCTCTCCTCTACAATCTGTATAATTTCTAGATTTCTATCTTTTAGCTCATTAATTCTCTCTTTCATATGGTCTGTGCTATTTCTAATGTTTTCTAATGCATTCTTTATTTTAAAACGTTTATTTGCTTATTTATAGTCTGCACTGGGTTGTCACTGCTGCGTGTGGGCTTTCTCTAGTTGCAGGGAGCAGGGGCTACTCTCTAGTTGCAGTGCATGAATTCTCACTGAAGTGGCTTCTTTTCTGAGGCACAGGCTCTAGGGTGCGTGGGCTGCAGTAGTTGTGATGTATGGGCTTATTTGCTCCACTGCATGTGGGATCCTCTTAGACCAGGGTTTGAACCCACGTCCTCTGCATTGGCAGGCAGACCACCAGGGAAGGCCTCCAATGCATTCTTCATCTCACGTATTGAATTCTTCAGTTTCCAAATTTCTGTTTAGCTCTCTTTTCTAGTTTGAGTCTCTTTAGTAAAGTATTCCTTCTGTTCAGTAATTTTATCCTTGAACAAAATTTCTGAGTTTTCTTGTAGCTCTATGATTTTTTCTTTTTTCTTTTTTTTTTGGTGACAGCTACTTTGAATTCTCTCTCAGATTGCAGTATTCCATGAGTTTAAGCTTAAATCTGGTTTCTGGAGAATTGTCATTTTCTTTTCTGTGACACTGTGTTATGCAGGTTCTTCATGGTGCTCGATGAGTTGTTCTTCTGCCAGCACATGTGAAGTAGTAAATAATGTTCTTTTAAAGTAAATCTTTTTTTTAAAACTTGCTTCTACTGAGTCAACAGATTAATAATTAGATGCCTTTTTTGTTTTCCAATAGGTGGTGCTATTGAAGAATTGATCTGATGCTTTTGAACTGTGGTGTTGGATAAGACTCTTGAGAGTCCCTTGGACAGCAGGGAGATCCAACCAGTCCATCCTAAAGGAAATCAGTCCTGAATATTCATTGGAAGGACCGATGCTAAAGCTGAAACTCCAATATTTGGGCCACCTGATGTGAAGAACTGACTCATTTGAAAAGACCCTGATGCTGGGCAAGATTGAAGGCAGGAGGAGAAGGGGATGACAGAGGATGAGATGGTTGAATGGCATCACCGACTCAATGGATGTGAGTTTGAGTAAACTCTGGGAGTTGGTGATGGACAGGGAAGCCTGGCATATTGCAGTCCATTGGGTCGCAAAGAATCAGACACAACCGAGCGACTGAACTGAACTGAACTGAACTGAACTGAGGTGTGCTGTATAGTACAAGCTTTTATTTTCTCTTACCCGTGCTGCCTCTGGTTACATTTTAGAATTGGCATGTTTTACCCTCTACCACCTCTGTCAGATGTGTTGCCTGCTGCCCTCCTTGCTGTTTGTGCCCCCAGGGCCAGTGATGCCTCACCACAAATGGTGTCACTGACTGGGCTACCAGGATGGTGGTTTTTCCCAACCACATCTGGGGTCTACTTGGTCACAGACTCTGCCACTGCAAGGTGGGGAATAGAGGGAGTGGAAACAAGTATTCCAGGTGTCTCAGCCATGACCAGGATTTTCGGGCTCAGAAACTGCCGTGATGAGCAGCAGGGGTGGAATCATGGGCACCTCCACAATGGGCGGGGCAGAGTTGCAGGCTCCACCACGCCTGCTGTCAGGCTTCCCGCGGCTGCAGGCGCCACTCGGCTGTACACTGGGTGTGGTGTGGGTGGCTTGTCCTAACGCTGCTCGGCTCGCTGGGACTGTAGGCTCAGCCACCATTGCTGGGGGTCACCACTTCCACTGTTTTGTGCTTCCAGCTGTTTTGTATGGTCCAGGTCACCTACCTTTAGATACACGATGTGTAGGATTTTCTCATAATGGGGTGTGTGGGGCAGAGGCGCCTTTGTTGAGTTACAGATGTTTTACTGCTTATAGATAGAAGAGGAGAGACAAAGGGAACATCTCATGCCACCAAGATACTGACATCACTCCTGTATTTTCTTCATTTTGATATAATTATAAGTGGTATTACTTCTTAATTTCTGTTTCTGATAGTTCATTATTACTGTATAGAAATACAACAGATTTCTCTATCTTAATTTTGTATTCTGCAAATTTACTCAATTCATTAGTCCTTAGGATTTCCTGTGTATAGTATCATATTACCTGTAAACAGTGATGGTTTACTTCTTCCTTTCTGATTTGGATGCCTTTTATTTCTTTGTCTTGCCTATTTTCTCTGGCTAAGACTTCCAATACTATGTTGAATAAAAGCAGTGAGTGTGGGCATTCTTGTCTTGTTCCTGATCTTAGAAGAAAAACTTTCAGCTACTCATTGTTAAGTGTGATTTTAGCTGTAACTTTGTCAAAAATGGCCTTTAATATGTTGAGGTACATTCCTCCTATATCCATTTTTATCATAAATTGACATTGAATTTTATCAATAAAACTTTATCAGATTCTTTTCTCACATCTTTTGAGAGCATTATATTACTTTTAAACTTTGTTTTGTTAAGCTGGTATATCACATTGATTGATTTGCAGATGTTGAATCATACTTACATCCCTGTAATAAACTCCACTTTAATCTTGGTGTATGAGTCTTTCGTGTGTTGTTGAAGTTTGCTTGCTAATGTTTGTTTGTTGGCCTCGCTACACGGCATATGGGATCCTAGTTCCCAAACAAAGGATTGGGCCTGTGCCCCCTTCTCAAGAGCCCCAGCTGCTGGACCATCAGGGAAGTCCCACTTGCTAATACTTGGATGAGTAATTTTGCATCAGTGACATCAAAGATATTGGAAATTTATATATATAATAAATTTATTATGTATAATATATCTTCTATAAATGGTCTCCTGAATTGCAGGCAGATTCTTTACTAACTTGGTTTTGTTATCAGGATAGTATCAGTCTTATAGAATGAGTTTGAAAATCTTTCTTTTCAGTTTTTTGGAATAGTTTGAGAAGCAGAGGTATTAATGCTTCTTAAAATGTTTGATAGAATTCACCTGTGAAATTATTAATATCTAGTCCTGGACTTTTGTTTGTTGGGATTGTTTTGATTACTGATTCACTTTAATTACTTGTATTTGCTCTGTTCATATTTCCTATTTGTTCCTGGTTCAGTTTTGGAATTTTGTGTGTTTCTAGAAATTTATCTGTTTTTTTCTAGGTTTTCCAATCTGTTGTATAACTGTTTGCAGCCGTCTCTTATGATTATTTTATTTCTGTGGTATCACTTATAACGTCTCTTCATTTCTGATTTTATTTGAGCCCTTTCTCTTTTTTCTTTATGAGTCTGGATAGAGATTTGCCTATTTTGTTTATCTTTTCAAACAAAGGGCAGGCTTTTAAGCCAGTTTCATTAATATTTTCTTTTTTAGTGTCTATTTCTTTTATTTCTACTTTGATTTTTATTAGTTCCTCCTTCTTCTAAAGTTGGGCTTTGTTTATTTTTATTTTTCAAACTGTTTAAATGTAATGTTTGATTGTTTACCTGTGATTTTTCTTATTCTTTTGAGATAGGTCAATATCTCTATAAACTGTCTCTTTAGAACCACTTTTGCTGTGTCCCATTGATTTTTAGAAGATTGGATTTCCATTTTCGTTTGTCTCAGGTATTTTATTTGGGTGCCCTAGGTAGGGTGGGAGCCACCTTGAGAGGGGTCCAGTCCTAGGTAAGGTTACCTGCCTTGGGAAATAAGAGCTGCTTTGGAGGCACGTTGACTAGCCTGGGCTGTCTGCTGTGTGGGGCTGAGCAAGAGGCCGTGCCAGTTCCAGCTGTGGTCACCCACCAGAAATGGTGGGATAGGAGCGTCTTTGACCACACACTGTATGTGTCTGTGTGGATGCTGCTTTGGAGAGGTGGTGGTCAGGGCAGAGAAGTCTACAGGGGAACACCAGGGTAGAGTGAGCAGTGCTAGCAAGGTAGATGATGAATGTCAAAAGTGGTGCCCACCAGTGCCAGGCCGTAATAGCTGTTTCTTGATCTCATGTTGAAGTTCCTGAATATTCCTAGCAAACCACCCTTGTATGCTGACCACACTCTATTTTCCTGTCTCTGTCTCTTTTTATTCACTAGTATTTATTGTTGTGGCAACTTAGTAGCTCAGTTGTGTCCGACTCTTGCACTCTTGTGGACTGTAGCCTGTCAGGTACCTCTGTCCATGGGGTTTTTCCAGGCAAGCATACTGGGGTGGGTTGCCATCTCCAAGGGATCTTCCCAAGTATTACAATACACCAGACAGTATCCCTACTTCACAAGACCCTTGTGATAATTAGATATAACTGTTACAGAGTGCCTGGTGTATTGTAGGTACACAAAAATGACATAAAAATTTGCTCTACTTCTGAGGGGACCTGTGTCAGTTGGTCCGTGAATGGTGGATTGGAGTCTCTTTCTGGCCAGGAGTTGATGCTGCCTAATCTTAGCTCTAGCAGATATGACAGGTGTTTGCCAGGAACCACAATTACTTCTAGAAACAACAGTAAATACAACCAATTATTCCCATTTCTTGGCTCAAGCAGCACCATCTTTGTATAATAATAACCCTGCACGAGGACTAGGACAATCTCTGTGAAATCTGACTCCTTCGGTTGAGAGGCAAAGTATTCACACAGGTGAAATCTCCTAAAGGACTGGATCAGTCCTTGTTGGTCAGTATTCACACAAATATCTTGTCTCTCTTCTGTGAAATCAGGAACAAGGGAAGGTATTTCTGGTAACTTGAACTTGATCCCCGTGACCACACTCTGTCTCAGTATGACATCATCAAGGCCTATGCCAGGACTTTCAGATTTATGTTTTCATGCCTGATCTTTCACTTAACCTCTGGAATCATTTTGGCTGAATATCTCACATCTCCTTTTAAATATTTGTTAGATGTAAAAAAACAACACCCTAATAAGTTAGAAAAATGAAGATGTCTCTCAAAGGATGAATGGATAAATAAAATGTGGAGTATACATACAACGGAAAATTATTCAGACTTTAAAAGGAATAAAATTCTGACACATGCTACATGGGTAAACTGAAGATATTACACTAAGTGAAATAGTCGCCCTTGCCGGAGGAGACAGATGCAAAAAATAATGCCAAAGCTGTGTCAAAGAGTGTACTGCCTATGTTTCTTCTAGAAGTTTTACAGTTTCAGGTCTTTTTTTTTAATTTTTTTTCAGTTTCAGGTCTTATATTTGTCTTTGATCCATGTTTATTTTTATTTATAATATGATAAAGTAGTCCAGTTTTTTTCTTTTGCATCTAGCTTTCCAGTCTTCCCAACACCATTTATTGAAGGGACTATCTTTCCCCCACTGTATGACCTCCTTTGTCGTGGATTAATTGCCTATATAAGTGTAGATTCATTTCTGGGCTCTATATTCTGTTTCATTGATCTGTGTATCAGCTTCTTTGCCAGTACTATACTGTTTTGAGTATAGTTTAAAGTCACGGAGTGTGATAACCCCTGTTTTGTTCTTTTTTATGGTGTTTGCTGTTTGGGATCATTCATATTTTCATACAGATTTTAGAATTATTTATGTGAAAAATTCTATTAGTATTTTGATAGGGATTACATTTAATCTCTAGATTATTTTGGAGTGTATCATCATTTTAGCAATTTTAACTATTCCTTTTCATAAAGTTCTTGTGAAAGTAATGGTATATATTTCTTATGTTTTTGAAGATTTCACTGAGAAGGCTATTTGACCAATTCTCTGAAACACTAATTAAACCTCTTTAATATATTTATTTCTAATGTTGATTTGGTAGTTTGACTTGTACAATAAACTTTTTTACTTATCTAAATTGTCAAGTTTTCATTTTTTCATTATACATGTTCATTTGTGATGTCCCCTTTCTATTTATGCTCATGGTAACCTGTGTTTTTTTCTTTATTTTCTTCATGAGTTTTGATATTTTAAGTTCATTTAATGAACCAAATTTTCTGCTTGCTGAGTTTCTCCATGTGCATTTGTTTTAATTTCATTGATTCCTTCTGCTGATTTATTATGGCTTTCTAATTGCCTTAAATCTAAAGTGTTATTTTTCTAACTTCATGACATATAAGGTTAAATCAATGTATCTTCAGTCTTTTCCTTTTTTTTTTTTTTTAATTCAGCATGTGTATATAAGGCTGTGAAAGTGAAAGTTGCTCAGTCGTGTCTGACTCTTTGTGATCCCATGGACGATACAGTCCATGCAATTCCCCAGGCCAGAATACTGGAGAGGGTAGCTTTTCCTTTCTCCAGGGGATCTTCCCAACCCAGGAATCAAACTTGGGTCTTCTGCATCAGGCGGATTCTTTAGCAGCTGAGCTATATACTACTGTACCTCTCCCATAAAACACTGCTTTAGTGTAAATACTGTGTAATTTACATATATTGTAGTTATTTGGATTTCAATTCAAATTATTCCTTAATTTGTTTTAATTCCTCCTTGACATATAATTATTTGGAAATATATAGTTTATTTCCAGTTGTGATATTGTGATTTATGATAAGACATATATATTTGAGCTTAATTCCCTGTTTCTGTCACAGAGCTACTAAAAACCTTGGAATTTTTTAAGGGTTGAGAGGAATAAAGTTGCCCTTTGTTTCGTTAATGAGGGCGACTTTCAGAAAGCAAACCTTGTGATTACCAGGTAGAAATTTTCAATCTCCCTCGCCTCTCACCTCCATGGAAGGGAAAGGGACTGGGGCTTGAGATCAATCATCAATAACTAATAATTTAATGAATCATATCTAAGTAATGAAGCCTCCATAAAACTCCACAAGGGTGAAGTTCAAAGAGCTTCTGGGTTGCTGAACGCATAGATTCAAAGAGAGAGGTGCACTTGGAGAAGGCATGGAAGCCTTTCACCCTTCACATGTATCTTGCCCTATGCATTTCTTCCATTTGTCGGTTTCTAGTTATATCTTTTGATCATAAGCTGGTAATTTAGTAAGTGAAATTTTTATCTAAGTTCTGTGAGCTGTTCTGACAAATTAACTGATCTCAAAGAAGTGGTCATTGGAACGTCCAACATATATACAGCTGGTTGGTCAGAAACACAGGTTACAGCCTAGACTTATGATTGGAATCTGAAGGAGGGGAGAGCAATCATATAGGACTAAGCCCTTAACCTCTGGGATCTGACACCATCTCAAGGTAGTATTAGAATTGAGTTGAATTGTAGAACACCCAACTGGCCCAGGAGAATTGCTTGATGGTGTAAGAAACACCCCACCCTCTACACGCATTGAAGTTGGGTGCAGAATGTTAATTGAGGTCAGATGTGGGATTAGAGTCAGAACTGTCTCAGACAGTTGGAGTTTTTCTAGTTATCTTTAAAGCTATTAGGGGCTTCCCTGGTGGTGCAGAGGTTAAAACGTCTGGCTGCAATGTGAGAGACCCAGGTTAAATGGCACCCCACTCCAGTATTCTTGCCTGGAGAATCCCATGGACGGAAGAGCTTGGTGGGCTAGAGTCCATGGGTCGCAAAGAGTCGGACACGACTGAGCGACTTCACTTTCACTTTCACTTAAAGCTATTGACTTTCAGCTTAACTATAATGTTTAGAGAAAATATACTTTCTAAAATTAAAACCATGTGAAATTTGTTGAGACTTTCTCTTTGGCCCATCATAAGGTTGACCTTGATAATAGCTCATATGCAGATGAATTAAAGTGAATTTAGCCATGTTTGGTTAAATTATATCAAGTTTATATAACTATTATATCAAGTTTGTTAACTATGTATTGAAAATGTCCTGATCTTCATATACCTATTTTATCAAGTTTGTTTTTGTGTATCTTTGTGTGCTTGCTCGGTCATCTCAGTTGTGTCCAACTCTTTTCTGGCCCCATGGACTGTAGCTCACCAGGCTCCTCTGTCCATGGGATTCTCCAATCAAGAATACTGGAGTGGGTAGCCATGTCCCCCTTCAGGGGATCTTCTGGACCCAGGGATCGAATCCATCTCTCCTGCGTCACCTGCATTGCAGATGGGGAAGCCCTTGTACAACTTTGTATATCTATCATATCAAGTTTGTTAACTATGTATTGAAAATCTCCTGGGCCTGCAGGGTTTATTTTCTACTCTTTTTGTTACTATTGAGAGAACTGTTTGAAAAGTGCCCCTGTTGGTGATTGTAGATTTGCTTATTTCTGTACTTCCCTGTCTTTATTAGTGGATGCATATACATTTAAGACTGTCATATCTTCCTGTTAATTTACTTTTTATTATCACAAAATATTGCCCTTTCTTTGTCATAATGCTTTATGCCTTAAAGTCTTTGTCATCAGATATTAAAAGAATTGTTATTGTTGTTGTTTAGTCGCTAAGTCATGTCCGACTCTTTTGCAACGCCATGGACCATAGCCTACCAGTCTCCTCTGTCCACGGGATTTCCCATGCAAGAATACTGGAGTGGGTTGCCATTTCCTTCTCCAGGGGATCTTCCTGACCCAGGGATTAAACCTGCGTCTCCTGCTTGGCAGGTGGATTCTGTACCAGTGAGCACCAGGGAAAGCCCATTAAAAGGATTATACCAATTTAATTTGGTTAACATGTGCATGAAAATTTTTTAAAGTTTTACACTCTATGTCTTTGCTTTTAAATTGTTTCTAATAAACTGCATAATGCTAGAAATTATACTTTGTTCACTCTGAAATATGTCAATCTTCTATTTGGTTGGTGGTGTGGTGGTTTCGTCTCTAAGTCATGTCTGACTCTTTGTGACCCCATGGACTGTAGCTTGCAGCTCCTTTGTCCATGGGATTTCCTAGGCAAGAATACTGGAGTGGGTTGCCATTTCCTTCTCCATTTCTACCTGGTTAATGTGATCCATTTTACACAGATCTTGTATCCACCAGTCATCTATTTTTTTATTCCACATGTCTGCATTATGCTTGTTTTCCCCTCACTTGCCTGTATTTGTAGAAATAAATGTCATTTATTATGCCTCTTGTTATAATACATTTCTTAAGTGTATAATCCTTTTGAATGATTACCCTAGATTTGCAACATGCATCTACACATCATATAGTATAATCCACATCCTTAAGTTACCTCTTCCCAGTACTGCTAGAAGCTTAGACCTTTTATCTCTATTTACATACCTCCCAACTTTTGCTCGGAGAAGGCAATGGCACCCCACTCCAGTACTCCTGCCTGGAAAATCCCATGGAGGGTGGAGCTTGGAAGGCTGCAGTCCATGGGGTCACTGAGGGTCGGACACGACTGAGCGACTTTACTTTCACTTTTCACTTTCATGCATTGGAGAAGGACATGGCAACCCACTCCAGTATTCTTGCCTGGAGAATCCCAGGTACGGGGGAGCCTGGTGGGCTGCCGTCTCTGGGGTCGCACAGAGTCAGACACGACTGAAGCGACTTAGCAGCAGCAGCAGCAGCAACTTTTGTGACAAATATATTTGCACCTACCTCAACATTCATGTTTCTTTCTGGTATCATGTTTCTCCCGACTGGAAAAACAAAACACCCCAAAGTGGTATTTCTTTGAGTGTTAGCCTGCTGGCAATGATTTGTTTGCCAAAGGAAAGTTTTGTTTTTCATTACTGAACAGTATATTCACAAACAAAAGAATTGCAGTTTAGTAACTTCTCAGGTGGCTCAGTGGTAAAGAATCTGCCTGCCAATGTAGGACACACAGGAGACGTGGGTTCAATCCCTGGGTTGGGAAGACCCCTTGGAGGAGGAAATGGCAAGCCACTCCAGTATTCTTGCCAGGAGAATCTCATGGACAGAGGAGCCTGGTGGGCTGCAGTTCATGAGGCCGCAGAGGATCAGACATGACTGGATGGCTGAGCACAGCAGCACACACAATTGCAAGTTACTGAGTAAATATGTTATTTCAATGTCTTCTGCACTCAATCATTTTTGTTGAAGTTAATCATCTCTTTTATTGTCATTTAAGATACAGATTTTTTAAAAATCTCTGGCTGCTCTTAAGATTTCTCAGTGCCTCTTGTTCAATAGTTTTATTATGATATGGTTAGGTGTGTATTTCCATGTGCTTGTTCTGCTTGAAGTTCATTGATTTCCTTAAAGCAGTAGGTTAATATATTTCCAAATATATTTTCATACTTTGGGGAAACTCTCCTTCATTATATGTTTTTTATTACCTCAATTCTTTTTCCTCAAATGATGCTCCATTTTAGTGTTTTCAGATTTATTGATCTGTTTCACACATCATTTCTGTATTTTAATGTTTTTTCTATGTTGTTAGTCACTGATTTTTTTTACTAACTTTTTTTTTAAAAATTAGTTAACTAATTTAGGTAATTTTACAATGCAGTCTATGATTCAAACTGTCCACTGATTTTCTGAATTTAGATATTTTATTTTTAAGCTCTAGAATATGTATAGAACAAGTCTGCATAGATGCCAATTTTCTGGTGAAATGAATCTACCGTCTTTCATGTGGTCTTGTTCATTTTTCTTCTAGTTTCTCTGAAATAGTAGTCATAGGTATTTTTCTTCATTATCATCTTTTCCACTCTTTGGGTCATTCTTCAGCTGGCTACTATCTTTGTTTTTACTCTTTGTTGTTGTTTTCCCTTTATTATTGACCTTTTTTCCTTTTATATATGTAATAATGCTTTATTGTATGCTAGGAGGAAGGCATGGCAACCCACTCCAGTATTCTTGCCTGGAGAATTCCATGGACTATAGTGTTGCAAAGAGGCAGACACAACTGAGCGACTTTCACTTCACTTCACACATGTTCCATATATAAGGAACCACAGGAGTTCAGAGTAGATGTACCTTCAACTTGAGAAGTTTATATTTTTTCTCTGTTTGGAAGATAGGCTGAATGATAACTTAATACAACAGAGAATTGACTTTGGTCAGAAATAAGTGTAGCTTTGGAAAAACATATATACCTTACTGTACTTTCTACTGGGAACCCATAAGCCTGTATTTTCTCAGCTGCAAAACCAATGGGTGACTATGTTCTAATACTTAAATCTTCAAAACTAAATTCTCTAGCTTATACCTCAAGCTCCTTCAAAATCAGCCAAATGTTTTAAAGGGAAGAACTTACCTGTTCTTGAGTCAAACTCCATTCCACTAGGCCTTCTCTCCCTAACTACAATAGACTGCAGATAACGCTGTCCTTAAAGACTTCAACCTATTGCCCAGCAAATGAATCTAAACTCAGCAAAAGTGATGTGGGAAAAACTGATTGTTAGTTTGATGCCCTTAAGTGCCTAATTTACAAATCTAGTGTATTCCACACATCAAGAGTTTTTCAGGTTTCTTTTTCTTCAACAGAGGAATTAGAACTGGATAGGTCAAACTTGATCATTAATTAATATTCAAAGTCATCAAGTTACATGGAACAAACATTTCTGTTCCAGGGAAAAACGTACTGACAATTCAAATTGTTTTCTCTTCCTCGTAATTTTTAAATCTTCTAATCTTCATTTCCTCCACATTTCTGTGACTGTTTCAAAGTACATGTCATTTTCAGAAATGTACTTGGCATTGTACGGGTGTTATTTTCAGAAAAATTGCTTGTCTACAGAGACTTACCTAAAATTGAAAGTATCTTTCTTATTCCATTTTATAATTACAGAAACCCAGAAATTTAGAGGCAACTGTTACTACCATTCTGTAATTTTAAAAATTTTGTTGGAAACTTGAGGTAGATTTCAGTAATTTCCCCAAAATAGTTGAGGGCAGTGGTAAAGAAAAATTTAAGCAAACAAACCAAAAAATGGATATTTCTTCAGTCCCACTTTTTTCATTACACCAAGATGAGTTCAGATCAGTCGCTCAGTCGTGTCCGACTCTTTGCGACCCCATGAACCGCAGCATGCCAGACCTCCCTGTCCATCACCAACTCCCGAGTCCACTCAAACTCATGTCCATCGAGTTGGTGATGCCATCCAACTATCTCATTCTCTCTCATCCCCTTCTCTTCCTGCCCTCAATCTTTCCCAGCATCAGGGCCTTTTCAAATGAGTCAGCTCTTCGCATCAGGTAGCCAAAGGATTGGAGTTTCAGCTTCAACATCAGTCCTACCAATGAACACCCAAGACTGGTCTCCTTTAGGATGGACTGGTTAGATCTCCTGGCAGTCCAAGAGACTCTCAAGAGTCTTCTCCAACACCACAGTTCAAAAACATCAATTCTTTGGTGTTCAGCTTTCTTTAGAGTCCAATTCTCGTATCCATACATGACTACCGGAAAAACCACAGCATTGACTAAACGGACCTTTCTTGGTAAATTAATGTCTCTGCTTTTTAATATGCTATCTAGGTTGGTCATAACTTTCCTTCCAAGGAGTAAGTGTCTTTTAATTTCATGGCTGCAGTCACCATCTGCAGTGATTTTGGAGCCCCAAAAAATAAAGTTTGACACTGTTTCCACTGTTTCCCCATGCCATTAAGTGATGGGACCAGATGCCTTGGTCTTAATTTTCTGAATGTTGAGCCTTAAGCCAACTTTTTCACTCTCCTCTTTCACTTTCATCAAGAGGCTCTTTAGTTCTTCTTCACTTTCTGCCATAAGGGTGGTTGTCATCTGCATATCTGGGGTTATTGGTATTTCTCCCAGCAATCTTGACTCCAGCTTGTGCTTCTTCCAGCCCAGTGTTTCTCATGATGTACTCTGCATATAAGTTAAATAAGCAGGGTGACAATATACAGCCTTGACGTACCCCTTTTCCTATTTGGAACCAGTCTGTTGTTCCATGTCCAGTTCTAATTGTTATTTCTGACCTGCATACAGGTTTCTCAAGAGTACCAAGATGAGTACTGTAACAGAATTCAGTCAGAAAAAGCATACTTAGTGATTGTAGGGGGATAGAATTGAATATAAGAAATTAGGTACCAAAGCTACTTAGGAACACAGCAAGTAAAGGGAGGCATTGTGCTAGTAACTGGTTAATAGCCATAAAATGCCAATTAAAGATGGTGATTTCATTCATGGAGCCAAAGAGTAAAGAGAAGAGATTGAGATACTTGAATCTAGAGAACTGTAGGACTGGCTCCATGGATCTCAAAAATGAGACTCAAAGCTCTTCCTGCAGGTACTGTTAGGCTAATGCAAAGAATTTGAGACATTGGTAGAAAGATCAAAGACCTGGGGCTCAGTCCTAGCCAGCTCTGCTAGCTTGTTTTAGACCCACAGTAAGGTTGGTCTGGATTGAATTTTGTTTTATTTTCCCTTTATTTTGGATTGAATTTTTTAAAAGGATATTGAAATGAAGTATAATTTCCACTGTAAAATCTGTTATTGAGATAAGACTGACATACAGGAAGCAGGCCACCCAGATTTCCAAGTCCCTGGCATTTACCCTACCACAGATCTGAGGGCTGATACTGCAGAAATGTGGTTCCTATAATGCAGAATACAAAACGGGAAGCAGCTTTGGAGCTGAAAAGCAGTAACTTAAAAACTGGTAAACCATCCATGTGTCATGCCTTTTTCTAGAAAATATACAGAAATAAATGTCAAGAAAAATAAAATTTCTAATTGTTTAAAATAAAGCAGAATAAGTAGGAACATTATAGGAGTTAGGTTTTTTAATGCATATCTATTCAGATACATTTTTGGGGTAGTAATTGTTTTTATTTCCCACGATGACTTGGAGTTTTTTGCTTCAGATTTTCCTCTTGAGGCTGATTTTTCCCCTTAGGCTTTTTCCTCATACAAAGCAACAGAAGACAACATAATAAAATTAACAGTGAAATAAATAATGCTATTGCCACGTAAATCTTGGGTATTTTCTTTCTCTTAGGTGGTGGGCCGCTGTCAACACTACCTCCATCGCCTCGTTTCACGCAGTTAGGAGGGTCCCACTTATAGTTGCAGTGGCAGTGATGTTTATTGTTGCAGATCCCCCTCAAGTTACAGAACGTAGGTGAACAATTACTATCCAAGCGAGAGATATGGACACACTTCCTTCCAATGCAGACATGTTCTGGGCCACACTCTGTGCCATCTCTCACTTCACCAATATCAGGCAAGCCCATCCCAAAATGGTAGTCTGTACCCCAGCAGGTGGCATTGTTAAAGCGAGTTCCATGCATTGTAGAATGCTCTGTCAGAAGAGGAATTTCTGCCACATTATCACACTGAATTCTTCCACAGAAGATGTCCGACATATTGCATTTTAGATAGGTAGGGCCTTTGGTTCCACAATTACCAAAACGGTCACCTTGAGTGTTTATTTGCCTGTAGCAGTTGTCGTTTGCATTCTTTGCTGTTTGGCCAAAAATCTGCCTACAGTGTGCATTGCGATCATTACATCTCTTTTCATAGCAGTAAGAAATGTCATTACAGGGAATTCCATCCTCTACATATACATCATCTGGGCACATATGGGATGATCCATTGCACCACTCTGGAAGATCACATTCATTGACCTCCTTTCTACACATTTCTCCTGATGGCAAGAACTTACAGTCCTTGCAACAAAGCCCAAAAGCACAGACAGACCCAAAACTCAGACTGCAGTTTGTCAGACAACAGGCATCTCTTGAACACTGCTGAAAAGATCCACAGTCACACTCTTCTCCTTCTTCAACAACACCATTTCCACAGCGCTTCCTTGAAAATATGTCCTTTGTGTATATAGTGTACCGCAAACATTTTGCCTTCTGTACACCATATCCCCAAAAAAAAGAATAACTACAGTTGCTAAACTTCGCTATTGGTGGGTTGTCATGACGCATTATACATCTATTGTAACCTGCTGAACACACACACAATATAGTATCATGAGTCATTCCCAAATTATGACCTAAATGATGAGCCACTGCAATTCCAATAATGGCCAAGGTTTTGTTTGCAAAAGTAACAGCTGCGCAACTGAAGTGTGGTCTGCACATTCCTGCGATAAAGCCTATACCACTTAGTCCTCTTAATGTCTTCTGCATAAAAATATGTGTAGTATCATGTTCTATGCGAGCATCAATGTTATTAGCCTTCCAGACGCAAAAATCTCTCAGAGCTCTCTGAACAGCATCTATTTCAACAAGGTTTCTTTGAGTCCAGAACTCCAAACCGATTAGTAACACCTTCATACCAAATACCTGATAAATGGAATCCACTATATTTACAATAGCAAATAAATCTTCCTTTACCTTTGAGACATTCTTTTTAAAATAATTATATAGAGTATAGTCCACCACCACTGCCATTTCAACAAAGAATGAATGGATCCACCAGCCTTCAAAATGACTTTGTTTCAGAGTAAAATTACCAGTCTCTTGAAACTCAAAATGCTCTTGCACAAAACCAGGTTTCATAATTGGGAATCGGGTCTCTTCACTCTCCATTTTATACACCAGGTGTTCAAATTTGGTAGAAACAATCATGGGCTTAATTTCATAAACAACATTATTTATCTGTAATAATCCTCGAAAGCCACCAAGACAGGTACTGAGAGCAACAAGGGATTCTGGGTCCCCCTCCACATAACCATGATAGTAGCAGTCATTCTGGACAAAAGGTTGGTCCTTCAGGAGAGCACCCTCTTCTGAGTAGGTGAACACTGGGAGGTGTCTGGACAGCAAATGTTTCTTGACCTTCATGTGGAAAACGTGTCTCTGACCCCCTAAATGCAGGCTGTAAGAGAGCCGACCTGGAGGCTTCATGCCTCTGCTAGTGCCAGTTATCTTCAAAGGAATGACCACTTCTGGGGGACTGTGATATTGAAAATTCTCGGCCTGAGTGTGTCCTGTAAAAAACAGAAACACTCCAAGGCAGTGTAGCAGGGGTACGATCCTCATACACAACAGAGATTTGATCACAGTCATTATGAAGCTACCATTATTGGTTCAGAGAGGAAGGAAGGCAGGGCTGGGAGTCACAGTTGGTCTGGCTCCTTATTCTGAACTGTAGAACTAATCATTAAGTCTTTGTCTTCTGGAAGAGTGGAATCATTAGAACATCGGCACTATAAGTAAAACAAAATACAACATATGGATGGGGATGGTTAGAAAAGGGCCTGAAGGAGAGAAAAGGAAACACATACAATAAAAGTGATTACTGTTTTCATCACGGAATGACTCTAGAAACTGCACAGAATTTGTTTCTAAAAATTTATAAGGCAGAGAGGCACTGGGGGAGTCTATAAGACTGAAAATTGGCCATAGATTTATAGTTATTGAACTTGGATGATGGGCGATTAAGGATCCATTATACTATTCTCTAAATATATGTATATATGTAAATATTTCCACAATAAATAGTTCAAAGAAAAAAATTTTAAGGATAAGGTGACCATAAGTCCTGGATTGCTGGGATTATCCTAATTTACATATGTTAAATTGATATAAGTAGTAACACCTGTTTTTTTCAGCCTCAAGCTATAAATTACTCAATTACCTAAGATACATATTAAAAGCAACAACAGCACAAAAACTCAGTAAATGTCTCCTGTTATTTTAAAATCTGTTCTATAGTACCTACCATTCCCTCCCTACAATAAAATGTTTAGTTTTCTTTTATCTTTCCTACATTACTCTCCTCACTAGACTTGTCATATTAGTAATACTCAAGAGTATTATCTATGTCTTTCATAAATGTTAGTATCTCCTATAAAGCCTAACTAAATTCTTTATATAGTAAATAATGGTCAACTTGACTTTTATTGTTCCTTGGAGTGTTACTGAAAAGCTATTTACATTTGATTACATTTTAATGTAGAACACTGTTCGATATCTGTAACCAATTTTGCTTTTGGAACAAAGTGGTGTAGGCCCATGTTTTTCTGCTTACTTTCTCTAAATACAACTAAATACTCTGGATATAATTAAACGGAAGACAAAAAATACCTCTGAAAGCTAAAAAGCAAAAGACAGACTGACTAGAGCTCTCCAGACTTGAGGAATGGCAGTAGGGTGCCATAGTTCATATTTATCGCAAATTAAGTGCTAGAGAGGTCTTTAATACAGAATCACCATTAGGCATAGACAAAAGCAGGAAAAAAGCCTCAAAAATAATTTTCCTCTCTCTTGAAAAATGACAGAGAATGAAAACCTCAACAAAGAACCAGTAAGATGCTCCAGCATCTACTCTTGAGCAAGTCAAACGTGACTGATTCACCCAGAGTGACAACTTCAGGTATTTGTAGGCCAACTCAAAACACATTCCACAATCAGAGAACTAGTGGGCTGTCCAGCCCACTTGCACTGGCAATATAAAGCCTTGGCAGGCCAGCCTAACCCTCATTCAACATCTAGGTAACAGATCTGCCTTCAGAGGCAGCAGCAAAATCCCAACAATTTGATCCAACCTCAGCTCAACACTATGACAGAGAATGGAACCCTATATTAAACATAGCAGCATCATTCATAAAGCCTGAAATATCCCACCCCTTCACAAAATGACATAGGTGACATAGCCTATTGGCTTCTGTTCTTCACATCTCCAGATCTGAATATGGCCTAGTGACAACAGTTAAATCCAAAATGAAGATTCATTAAAACTGTGCAAAGTCAAAGACAAGAAAATTTGAAAGTGGTAAGAGCAAACATGTCACATACAAAAGAACCACCACAGAACTGTGAGCAGCTATTTCAGCAGAAATCTTGCAAGTCTAGAGGAAGTGGGGTGATGTCAAAATGTTGAAAGGAAACAAACTATCAACTAAGAATGCCATAGTTGGCAAAACTGTCTTTGAAAAAAATAAAGAGGATACAAAGACATCACCAAACAACAAGCAAGAGCTGAAGGAGTTTATCACTGCTACAATTGCCTTATAAGCAGTGCTAATGGGAGTTTTCCAAGTTAAAAGAATGCTAAAGAACAACATGGTAGTAAAAAAAAGTATGAAATATACATACATATTTCATACAAAAACACATAAATGTAAACTAATCTATAGCAAAACTAGAATACATTATTAATTTAATTACGGTGAGTGAACATATGGTGTTCATATGTTGGATATTCATACAGTGGATGTTCATATGGTGAACACTTTTAATTTTAGAATCAAAGTCAATCCCCTGGAGGAGGGCATGTTAATCCAATCCAGTATTCTTGCCTGGAGAATCCCATGGACACAGGAGCCTGGCAGACTATGGTCCATAGGGTCACAAAGAGTTGGACACAACTGAAGCAACTTAGCATGCATGCATCAAAGTAAAAGATGAAAGAACTATAAGTAACTAAAACTAAAAAACCTACACAGTAAAAACTGATATCTAAGTTATAACAACAATAACATAAAATGTGAGCTGAAGAGAAGTTACAGTGTAGAGTTTTTATATGCAATTGCACTTACAAACATTGCATACTTTACCAGTGATATTTTATGTAAGCCCCAAGTTAACCACAAAAAAATATAGCTATAGAAGTTACATACACACACAAAAAAACCCAGAAAGGAATTACTATATGTAAAATACCAAAAAATCAACAAAATATGACATGGAAGGCAACAAGGGAGGAAGACAGATAAAAGAACAAAAAAGACTAATAGAAAACAAAGAATAAAATGACAACATCAAATCATTCCTTATCAAATAATAACTTAAAATATAAATGGATTAAACTCTCTAATCAAAAGACAGAGAGTTACTGAATGGGTATAAAAAAATTAGACTCAATTATATGCTGTCCAGTGGAAAAAACATTTACTTTAGATATAAGAAGACCTCAATCAAATCCTTTATGACTATATAGTGGAGGTACTGTGGAGGTAATGAATAGATTCAAGGGACTAGGTCTGGTAGACAGAGTGCCTGAAAAACTATGGATGGAGGTTTGTACCATTGTACAGTAGGTGGTGACTAAAACCATCCTCAAGGAAAAAAAATGCAAAGTGGCAAAGTGGTTGTGTAAGGAGGGCCTTACAAATAGCTTAGAAAAGAAGAGAAGCTAAAGGCAAAGGAGAAAAGGAAAGATATACCCATCTGAATGCAGAGTTCCAAAGAATAGCAAGGAGAGATAGAAAGCCTTCTTAAGTGAAGAATACAAAGGAATGAAGGAAAACAATAATGTGAAAAAGACTAGCAATCTTGTCAAGAAATTAGAGATACCAAGGGAAAACTTCATGTGAAGATAAGCACAGTAAAGGACAGCAAGAACCTAATAGAAGCAGAAGAGATTAAGAAGAGGTGGCAAGAATACACAGAGAGCTATACAAAGAAGGTCTTAATGACCTGGATAACCTTGATGGTGTGGTCACTTACCTAGAGACAGACCTCCTGGAATGTGAAGTCAAGTGAGCCTTAGGAAGCATTACTACTAACAAAGCTAGTGGAGGTGATGGAATTCCAGCTGAGCTATTTCTAATCTTATAAGATGTTGCTGTAAAAGTGCTGCACTCAATATGTCAGCAAATTTGGAAAACTCAGCAGTGGAAAAGATCAGTTTTCATTCCAATCCCAAAGAAGGGCAATGCCAAAGAATGTTCAAACTGCTGTATAATTACGCTCATTCCACATGCTAGCAAGGTAATGATCAAAATCCTCCAAGACAGGCTTCAACAATATCGGAACTGAAAACTTCCAGATGTACAAGCTGAGTTTAGAAAAGGCAGAGGGACCAGAGATCAAATTGCCAACATCTGCTGGATCATTTAATAACTAAAGGAATTCCAAAATAATCTACTTCTGCTTCACTGATTACACTAAAGCCTTTGACTATGTGGATCACAGCAAACTGTGGAAAATTCTTAAAGAGATGGGAATACCAGGCTACCTTATCTGGCTCCTGAGAAACCTGTATAAAGGTCAGGAAGCAACAGAACAACAGACTGGTTCAAAATTGGGAAAGGAGTATGTCAAGTATCATCACCCCACTTATTTAATTTATATGCAGAGCACATCATGAGAAGTGCAGGGCTGGATGAAGTACAAGGTGGAATCAATATTGCCAGGAGAACTATCAGCAACCTTAGATATGCAGATGATACTACTTTAATGGAAGAAAGCAAAGAGGAACTAAAGAGCCTTTTGATGAAGGTGAAAGAGGAGAGTAATAAGCCTGGCTTAAAACTCAACATTCAGAACACTAAGATTACGGCCTTTAGTCCCACCACTTCATGGCAAATAGATAGGGAAAAAGTGGAAACAGTGGCAGATTTCATTTTCTTGGGCTCCAAAATCACTGTGGACAGTGACTGCAGCCACAAAATTAAAAGACGTTTGCTCCTTGGAAGAAAAGCTGTGACCAACCTAGACAGTGTATTAAAAAGAAGAGACAACACTTTGGTGATAAAGGTCTATATAGTCAAAGCTATGGTTTTTCCAGTAGTCATGTATGGATGTGAGAGCTGGACCATAAAGAAGCTTGAGCACTGAAGAATTGATGCTTTCGAATTATGTTGGAGGAGACTCTTGAGAGTCCCTTGGACAACAAAATCAATCCAGTCAATCCTAAAGGAAATCAACCTTGAATCTTCACTAGAAGGACTGAGGCTGAAGCTGAAGTTTCAATACTTTGGCTACCTGATGTGGAGAGCAGACTTGTTAGAAAGACACTGATGCTGGGAAAGATTGAGGGCAGGAGGAGAAGGGGGTGACAGGGCATGAGGTGGCTGGATACCATCACTAACTCAATGGACTTGCTGCGCTGCGCTGTTGCTTCAGTCGTGTCCGACTCTGTGTGACCCCATAGACGGCAGCCCACCAGGCTCTCCCGTCCCTGGGATTCTCCAGGCAAGAACACTGGAGTGGGTTGCCATTTCCTTCTCCAATGCATGTAAGTGAAGAGTGAAAGTGAAGTCGCTCAGTCGTGTTCGACTCTTAGCGACCCCATGGACTGCAGCCTACCAGGCTCCTCCGCCCATGGGATTTTCCAGGCCTGAGTTTGAGCCAACTCTGGAAGATGGTGAAGAACAGGGAAGCCTGGCGCACTGCAGTCAATGGGTCACAAAGAGTCAGACATGACTTAGTAACTAAACAACTGGAACAACAAAGCAACAGATAGTTAGTGGTAAAGGCTGTATAACTGTGAATATACTCAAAACTGCTGTATCCTACACTTTAAAGGCTGAACTTAATGTGAATTATATCACATCAGCACTATCATAATAAAGAGAAATACAGGATGATGAACTTTATAATTATGACCCTAAACAATAAACTGTGGAGAATTCTGAAAGAGATGGGAATACCAGACCACCTAACCTGCCTCTTGAGAAATCTGTATGCAGGTCAGGAAGCAACAGTTAGAACTGGACATGGAACAACAGACTGGTTCCAAATAGGAAAAGGAGTACGTCAAGGCTGTATATTGTCACCCTGCTTATTTAACTTCTATGCAGAGTACATCATGAGAAACGCTGGACTGGAAGAAACATAAGCTGGAATCAAGATTGCCAGGAGAAATATCAATAACCTCAGATATGCAGATGACACCACCCTTATGGCAGAAAGTGAAGAGGAACTAAAAAGCCTCTTGAAGAAAGTGACAGAGAGAGTGAAAAAGTTGGCTTAAAGCTCAGCATTCAGAAAACGATCATGGCATCTGGTCCCATCACTTCATGGCAAATAGATGGGGAAACAGTAGAAACAGTGTCAGACTTTATTTTTTGGGGCTCCAAAATCACTGCAGATGGTGACTGAAGCCACGAAATTAAAAGACGCTTACTCCTTGGAAGAAAAGTTATGACCAACCTAGATAGTATATTCAAAAGCAGAGACACTACTTTGCCGACTAAGGTCAGTCTAGTCAAGGCTATGGTTTTTCCTGCGGTCATGTATGGATGTGAGAGTTGGACTGTGAAGAAGGCTGAGCGCCGAAGAATTGATGCTTTTGAACTGTGGTGTTGGAGAAGACTCTTGAGAGTCCCTTGGACTGCAAGGAGATCCAACCAGTCCATTCTGAAGGAGATCAGCCCTGCGATTTCTTTGGAAGGAATGATGCTAAAGCTGAAACTCCAGTACTTTGGCCACCTCACGCGAAGAGTCGACTCATTGGAAAAGACTCTGATGCTGGGAGGGATTGAGGGCAGGAGGAGAAGGGGACAACAGAGGATGAGATGGCTGGATGGCATCAGACTCGATGAATGTGAGTCTGAGTGAACTCGGCGAGTTGGTGATGGACAGGAGGCCTGGTGTGCTGTGATTCATGGGGTCGCAAAAAGCCGGACACGACTGAGCGACTGAACTGAATTGAACTGAAAGAATGGTATGGTAGGCATGCATCTTCTTGATTTTCTGTAATTGAACTAATATCTCTAGGATTTTTTTCTCCCTTGTGTTAGAGAGAGACTTGTCAGCAACTCAAATTACACTTGGCCTTCTCAGTGTTTTCTCTCAGCTTGAATTTACACTCAGAGGACTCAATATTTTGCCCCCTTTCTTTTCTCTGGAAATTTCTCCCATTTTTAAGGGGCTTGTATGTCTTCTAAGCACAGTGAGGAGAGAACAAAGCCTGGGTTCTGTGAATGAGTTTTGTCCTTTGGTGGCTGCTGTTCTCCTCATGCTCACGCAGAGATCACCTGGCGTATAACCCACTAACCCCAATCTGGCCACTAATTTTATATGAATCGATGTGCTTTGTTCTCTTGACTCTTCTTCAGACCATGTAGGATGTAACTGTGAGGATGCCCCATCTTCTTCACTTCATTCACCTGTCAATGAATGATGTTTAAGTTTTGTCTATGTTTTGCTATTGTAAATAGTGCTGCTATGGATATAGGAATGCATGTATCTTTTTGAATTATACTTTTGTCTGAATATATGCCCAAAGTGGGATTGCTGGATTATAGGGCAGCTCTGGGCTTCCTGGGTAATGCTAGTGGTAAAGAACCTGCCTGCCACTGCAGGAGACATAAAGAGATGCAGGTTCCATCCCTGGGTCGGGAAGACCCCCTGGAGGAGGGCATGGCAACCCACTCCAGTATTCTTGCCTGGAAAATCCGATGGACAGAGGAGCCTGGCAGGCTACGGTCCGTGGGGTCACAAAGAGCTGTACATGACTGAAGTGACTTAGCATGTATGCATGGCAATCCTATTTTTTGTTTTTTGAGGAATCTCCATACTGTTTCCCATAGTGGCTCCATCAATTTACATTCCCACCAACAGTGCAGAAAGGTTGTTCTTTCTCTACACAATCCAGTATTTATTTGTAGACTTTTAAAATGATCGCTATTTTGGCTGGTGTGCAATGGTACCTCATTATAGTTTTGATTTGCATTTCTCTAATAACTAGTGATATGAGCGTCTTTTCATGTGCCTATTGGCCATCTGTATATCCTCTCTGGAGAAATGTCTGTTTAAATCTTCTGCCCATTTTTTGATTGGGGTTGTTTGTTAGAAAACAGTTTTTAGATATAACAAAAGCTTGGTTGTAAAATAAAACAAAATACAATAAATTGGAACTTAATGAAATTAAAAACAGTTGCTCTAGAATGTCTTAAGAGAATGAAAACACATGTCACAGATTGATAGAAAATATTTGCAAATAATTGCTAAAGGATTTGTACCTGGTTTATATAAAGAACTCTTCAAACTTAATAATAAAAAACAAACAAACAAAAAAAACACCCCCAGATTTAAAAAATATTCAAAATGTTTCAGCAGACATTCCACCAAAAAGATATAGAGATGACAAATAAGCATATAAAGATAGTATCTTTATTCATTGGTAAATGCAGTGGAAAATGAGATTGTTTTCTTAACCTCTCATTTTGATAGTTCATTATTAGTATATAGAAATGCAACAGATTTATGTGTATTGATTTTCTATCCTGAAAATTTACTAAATTTATTAGTTCCAACAGTTTTTTGGTGGAGTACTTAGGATTTTTTATATATATAATGTGTTATCTGCAAATACGATAGTTTTCTTTTTTCCTTTCTTATTTGGATGCCTCATTTCTTCTCTTGCTTGTTTGCTCTGGTTTAGACTTCTGATACTAAGTTGAATAAAGGTGGAAAGACTAGATATCCTTGTCATGTTCCTTATCTTAGCAAAAATACTTTTAGCTTTCAACTTTTTAACCTTGAGTGTGGGAAGAGCTGTAGGTTTGTCATATATTGTGTTGAAGTGTGCCTTTATTGTGAAGAGTGTTCTCTATATACCCAATTTGTTGAGCATTTTTATCATGAATAGATGCTGAATTTTGTCAAGGGATTTTTCTGCATCTATTAAGTTGATTGAATGATTATTGGCAATCATATTATTTTGTTATCATTTATCATTTATTATCGTTATCATTATTAACTGGTAATAATGATAATTAGTGTTTGTTGAATCACTCTTACATTCTGGAAGTAAATTTTACTTGATCATGACTTATGATCCTTTTAATGTATTGCTAAATTCAGTTTTCTGATTTTAATATTTTGTTGAGGCTTTTGACATCTATCTTAAGCAGGCGATATTGACATATTGGTCTTATATGTCATTTAAGTCCAATGTTTCCTTTTTGATTTTTGGCTTGGATAATCTACCCATTGATAAAAGTGTGGTGTTGGAGTCCTCTACTATTTTTGTGTTGCTCTTTTTTTCTCCCCTTAGGTCTGTTCATGTTTGCTTTATACATTTATGTGTGTGCATAGAAAGAAAGTGACGTCGCTCAGTCGTGTCCAACTCTTTGTGACCCCGTGGACTGTAGCCCACCAGGCTCCTCTGTCCATGGGATTTTTCAGGCAAGAGTATTGGAGTGGGTTGCCATTTCCTTCTCCAAGGGATCTTCCCAACATATATATCTACAAATTTATATCCTCTTTGGTTTGAAGCAAAGCTTCTGTAGGCTAAGTAACCTATGACTAGGAGGCAGTGTTATAAAGTGGGTATCAGTCTGAAGCATTGTTGCTAGGTTGTAGTACCAGCACTTATGCTCACTAGATGTACTGACTAAACTATCACAGAGTTGGTTTCTTTTTTGTAAAATAGAAATGAAATGTATACTTCCTAGGATGGTTTTGGTGGTTAAATGAGATAACTGAAGTTAAATATTTTGGACAATGCCTACCATGTTAAATATTTGCTAAATAATAGTTTTATTATTTTTAAATAAAACCAACAATGTTTTCACAAGTTTCCAGTTCATTCTGTTTAATGATCTACAAAAGATGCTTTCTTTTATACTAAACAGGAAGTAATTTTCTGAAATGGATTTGGAGGGAAGTTGATTTTCATTAAAGAGTGTCTTTGAAGCAGTGTTTCTATTGTGTGATTCCATATCTTTAGACACATCTGAACCTTAATACTTTGATTCTATTTGTTTTTCAGCAAGCAAGAAAACAGAAATATGAACTAAGAATTTTCAGCTTTTTTCTAAACCTTTCAAAGTAATTTTTGTCATCAATTTTCTTCTAATATTTTATCTTCCGTTTGGTTCACTTCTCTGTTTTTTTTGGGAGCACAAGATTTTGCATAATGAATTGAACAGCCACTTCCACTTTCCTTTGAAATGGATACTTTTCCTGGTTCCTTTTTATTGGCGTAAGTGCAAGAGGTGTGAAAACTCTTTCAGATTTAGTGATTTAAAACAAAATATTCCTGTGAACATTTGAGTTGAACAATTTAAACACTTGAGTTGAACAGTTATAAAAGAGAAAATTGCTTAAAGTATTCTGCCCTCCCCCACCCCCATCTCATTGTGAGGTATTTCCCTTCATCTTATTTTTGACTGAAGATTCATTTAGTTAATTTAATGATATATTTTTTAGCCTTGGAGGCTTGAACATAGGAAAGGAGCAAGATCACCATGATATTTTAGTAGCAAAAAAGAAAAAAAGCAAAACTGCTTTTTAGAACAGTTTTAGATTTACAGAAAAATTGCAAATATATTACATAGTTCTCATATACACTCATGCCCATTTTCCTCATAAGTAACATCTTATATTAAATTTTCTATGTTTTTATTATATTATATACTTTTATATAATTATATCTTATATATTAATAGATTATATAATTATATGTTATATTACCCTTTTCACAGTTAACAAACCAGTATTGACACATTATTAAAGCCCACATTTATTTCAGATGTCCATATTTTCTACCTAATGCCTGTTTTTATATCTGAGACCCCATCCAGGACACCACATTATGATAAGCCATTGTGTCTTCTCAGGTTCCTTTGGCTATGACATTGTTGTTTTTGATGACCTTGACATATTGAGGAGCTCTGGGCAGTTGTTTTGCAGAATACCCCTCAATTGAGGCTTATCTGATTTTTAAAAAACGATTAGATTGAGATTATAAGTTTTTGTAAGGAAGGTCACAGACGTAAATTTCCATTTCATCACAATATATCGGGGTGCCTACTAACAACTGATATCACTGTTGATGTTGATCATCTGGCTTGGTTGTTTTTGTTGTTCATTGCTCAGTTGCTAAGAAACATCTGACTGTTTGAGACCCCCATGAACTGTAGGACACCAGGCTCCTCTGTCCTCTACTGTCTCCTGGATTTGCTCCAATTCATGCCCATTGAGTAGGTGATGCCATCTAACGGTCTCATCCTCTGCTGACCCTTTCTCCTTTTGCCTTCAATCTTTCCCAGTCTTTTCTGGCTTGGTAGTGTTGTCCAATTTCTCTACTGTAAAGTTACTCTTTTTTCCATTTTTTCATATTGTACTCTTTAAAAAGATGTCATTTTGTGCAGCCCATATCTAAGGAATGGGGAATTATGCACTTACCCTAGATTTTTAACACACGCTAGTTCTTTTATTGCCTTTTCATTACATTTTCCAGAATGTCATGTAACTGAAATCATACTATGTAGCTTTTTAGATTGTTTTCTTTCACTTAGCAGTATGCACTTAAAGTTCATGCATGTTCTTTTGCTGTTGCTGCTTCCTGTGTCTGTGTGTTTGCTCAGTCATGTCCAACTCTTTGTGACCCCATGGACTATAGCCCTCCAGGCTCCTCTATCCATGGGATTTCCCAGGCAAGAATACTGGAGTGGTCTGCCATTTCCTTTATAGTTCACTTCTTTTCATTACTGAATGTTATCCCAATGTGTTAATAAAATCAGCATGTTTATTTATTCACATATTGGAAGTCATTTTGATTTCATTTTTTTTGATTGTGGATAAAGCTGATAATAATTTTTTATTATCAAAAAAAGTTCTAGTTTTTGTACAAACATAAGTTTTCAAATCATTTGCATAAATACTGAGGAGTATGATTGTTGGATTTTATGGTAAAACTATATTTAACTCTGCAGGAAACTTACAAGCCATCTTCTAAAGTGTTTGTACCATAGTGCTTCTACCAGTAATGAATGCTCTGCATCCTTAGCAGGAATTTTTATTGTATGTTTTTTGGATCTTACTCATTCTAACAGGTATGTAGGAGTATTTCATTGTTGTTTTAATTGGCAGTTTCCTAATGAAAAATGATTTTGAGGATTCCTCCTTCTGCTTATTTGCCATTTATATATTTTCTTTGATAAAGTGTTTGTTCAGATATTATTTTGCATTTCTAAGTTGAGTTGGTATTATTATTGTTGAGTTTTAAGGGTGATTTGTTTTATATTTTGGCTCAGATCCTCTATCATATATATATATACTTTGCATATAATTTGTCCAGTCTGTGACCACTTTTTAAATTTTCCTTACAATGTTTTCCACAGAGCAGAATTTTTAATTTAATAAAATCCAGTATATCATTTTTATTCTTTTATGAATCATACTATTGGTGTTAAACCTAAAAAATTGTTGTCAGAGCATCCAGACATTGTTTTATGTTTTCTTCTGGAAATTTTACATTTTCATGATTTATATTTATGTCTATGACCCATTTTGAGTTAATATTTATGAAAGTTATGATTGTGTCTTTGTTCAGTATTCAATCATTTGTCCAAAGATCATCTTTCTCTGTTGACTTGCCTGTATTACTTCAACAAAAATCAGGAGATTATATTTGTGTGGGTTTGTTTCTAGGCTCTCTATTCTGTTTCATTAATGTGCACACTTTCACCAGTGCCATGCTTTTTTTTAAAAAACAATGACTTTATACTGAGCCAGATAGAATAGTCCTCCAACTTTATTGTTGTTTAAAATTATATGGGTTATTCTAAGTCTTTGGCCTTTCCTTAAAACTTAGAACCTGTTGATAACTATCTATAAAATAGCTTCCTGGGTTTTTGATTATAACTGTGTTGAATATATAGACCAATTTGAGAAGAACTGATACTTTAATAATATTTAGTTTTTCAATCCATAAACATATTTATCTTTTTATATCAATGTTCTTTGATTTTTTAAAATCAGAATTTTATAATTTTTCATACTTAGATTCTGCATACATTTTGTTCTACTCAAACTGATGTCTTTTTTTCCATAGTTTTGAACTACTGGCAAATTTTTATATTTCCAAATATTTGGAAATTTTCCGGTTCATGTTCCAATGTATTTTTTATTTCTAGCTTAACTCTGGCGTGGTTTGAAAGCATGCTTTATTTGAGAAATTGGCAGTCAGAGAAACAGTAAAGTCATAGAAGATGTGAATGATCCTATAAAACATCTTGATCTGCCTCTGGTAGGACACTGTGCCCTTTTTGTCTAACACATACATTCTCTTCAAGTGTGCATGGAGCATTCGGTAAAGTATACCACACGCAGGATCATAAACCAAAGCTCAGTAGATTTCAAAGTACTGAAACAGTTCAAAGTATGTTATCTAACATAACAGAATCAAATTAGAAGTTCGTACTAAGATATCTAGAAAAGCCTTTAACATTTGTAAACTGAGCGGTACACTCCCATATCGTCTATATGTTGGAAAGAAATTTCAAGAGGAATTTAAAAACTGTTTCAAACTGAATGGTAATGAATAATAAAACATCTAAATTAGGAGTTTGTAGCTAAAGCCATTCTTTTATTGGGAAATATTAAACATATGCTATTAGAAAAACAGAAAATGCTATCATTAGAAATTTTCTAATAACAAGAAAGACAATCAGGGAAGAGAAAGAGCAAATTAAATCTAAAGTAGGCAGAAGGAAAGATATAATAAAGAGTAGAAACCAAGGAAACAGAATTAGCAAGGCAAAATTTTCTTCATTGAAAAAGCTAATAAAAATGGTGTGTCTCCAGTGAGAATAATCAGAAAAGAGAAAGCATACATTACCAATTTCAAGAAAGAAAAAAGTGATATCACTTCAGATCCTACAGACATTAAAGGGATGAAAGGGATATTATGAATAACTTCATGAACTGAATGATTTCCTGGAAAACATACAATTTAGCAAAAGTAATCTAAGATTACATAGAAAATATCAATTGCTATTAGTCTTTCAAAGAAACTGAATTTATAAATCTGCTCCGAGAAAATTTCAGGCACAGATGATGTCATTGCAGTGTTCTAAAACCATTTCGGGAAGAAATAATACCAGTGAAACTCCTTCTGCACAAGGAGGACAGAATGACTATCTCAACTTGCTTTATGAGGCAAACTGAACTCTCATATCAAAACCTTTCAAAGATATTAGATATCAGAAGTAAATTTATTAGTTATTATCAGAGCTAGCCTCAGTCTGAACAAAATATTAACAATCAAATCTATAAAGTGGTAGTATGGCATGTCCCAAAAGGAGTTTATTACAAGAATCAAATTAGCTTACATTTGGAATGAGTACATGTAATCACAGGAATAAAAATTTGCAACTATGTGTGGGGGCAGGAGGAGAAGGGGACGACAGAGGATGAGAGGGCTAGATGGCATCACGGACTCAGTGGATGTGAGTCTGAGTGAACTCCGGGAGGTGGTGATGGACAGGGAGGCCTGGCGTGCTGCGATTCATGGGGTTGCAGAGTTGGACACGACTGAGCGACTGAACTGAACTGAACTGATGGCAACCACTTTTAATTAGATTTATTGAGGTGATTATTTTTTAGAGTTAGAACATTACTTTGCCTACCTGAAACTAATGTTTTGTGTCGACTATATCTCAATTAAAAATAATAAAAATTTGCCTTGGGGTTTCCCTGGAGTCTCAGTGGTAAAGAATCCGCCTGCTAATGCAGAGGGCATGGGTTTGATTCCTGATCTGAGAAGATCTCACATAGTGTGGAACAACTAAGCCCATGAGCCACATCTACTGAGCCTGTGCTCTGGAGCCTGGGAACTGCGACCATTAAACCCACTTGCCACAGCTGCTAATGCCTGCTCACCCTAGAACTCATGTTTCATAACAAGAGAAGCCACAACAATGAGAAGCCAGTGTGCCACAACTAGAGAGCAACCCTTGCTTGCTGCAACTAGAGATAAAGCCACACAACAACAAGACCTGGCACAGCCACAAACAAATGAATAAATAAAATTATTTTTAAAAGTCTGCCTTAATAATAAAAAAGGTCAAGAATATAAAATTGAAAAGTATTTGAGTATGACAATAACAGAATTTGTGCTCAGTTCAGTTCAGTCATTCACTTGTGTCCGACTCTTCGTGACCCCATGGCCTGCAGCATGCCAGGCCTCCCTGTCCATCACCAGCTCCCGGAGCCTACTCAAACTCATGTCCATTGAGTCAGTGACAACATCCAACCATCTCATCCTCTGTCATCCCCTTCTCCTCCCCCCTTCAATCTTTCCCAGCATCAGGGTCTTTTCAAATGAGTCAGCTCTTTGCATTAGGTGCTCGGTTTAGGCAATTTCAGGCTACAGAATGAGTCAGAGGAACACTTGGGGAGAGTCTTGGTTGCTCTATGGTTTACATTAGTTTCTAATAAATAATTTTTAAAACACAATTGCTACTTCTACAGGGACACGTATGTAGTTAGCATAATCAATAATAACTTTTATGACTTTGTCTTTTGATGTCACTCTCTTTCTATCTTTCAGTGATCAGTGGAACAGCACCATGTAACATATATTAATATGGAAAAGAAGTATTAAAGTTACATGTATAATAATGTAACATTATGTAAAAGTGAATTTTGAAGACCATTAATGATTTCTGTTTAAAGTGGATTCTGGAAGTTAAATATCCTATGTTTGAAAATGACATCACATTAACATGTATGCTTTCCGCTATTTTTAGTCTTATTTCAACTTCGTTTTAACAATTTTATTTTGAACAATGCCAGGATATTCACTTTGTAATTACCCCCACTGTTAAAAATAATAGGTTTCTTTCCAGAGCATTCTCATATATATTAATAAAACTTCCCTGGTGGCTCAGACGGTAAAGCATCTGTCTACAATGCAGGAGACCCGGGTTCGATCCCTGGATTGGGAAGATCCCCTGGAGAAGGAAATGGCAATCCATTCCAGTACTATTGCCTGGAAAATCCCATGGACAGAGGAGTCTGGTAGGCTGCAGTCCATGGGGTTGCAAAGAGTCGGACACGACTGAGCAACTTCACTTCACTTCAAAGGAAATACAGATCTTCCTCAACTTACACTGGGGTTATGTCCTTATAAACACATTATGAATTGAAAATATGTGTGTCAAAACGCATTTAATACACCTGATGTACCAAGCATCAAAGCTTAGCCCAGGCTGCCTTAAATATGCTCAGAGTACTTACATTAGCCTACAGTGAAGCAAAATCATCTAAAATAGTGTCTGTTTGTTGAATATTTCATGTAATTTATTGAATTCTGCACTGACAGTGAAAAACAGAATGGGCATATGGGTAGAGAATGGTGGTAAGTAGATTTAGGCTTGTTTCCCCTTGTGACTGTGCTTCCCTGGTGGCTCAGAAGGTAAGGAATCTGCCTGTAATGTGGGAGACCTGGGTTTGATCCCTCCGTTGGGAAGATCCCCTGGAGGAGGGCATGACAACACACTCCAGTATTCTTGCCTGGAGAACCCCCATGGATAGAGGAGCCTAGCAGGCTATAGCCCATAGGGTTGCAAAGATCTGGACACAACTGAGCAACTAAGAACATTCACATATACACACATACCCTTGTGATTGGGGCTTCCCTAGTGCCTCAAATGGTAAATAATTTGCCTGCAATGCAGGAGACCCAGGTTTGATCCCTGGGTTGGGAAGATCCCTTAGAGAAGGAATGGCAACCCACTCCAGTATTCTTGCCTGGAGAATCCCATGGACAGAGAAGCCTGGTGGGCTATAGTACATGGGGTCCCATAAAGTAGGATACAGCTGAGTGCCACACACACACACACACACACACACACACACACACTCCTGTGATTGCATGGCTGACAGGAAGCTGTGGCTGCCACCGCCAAGCATCACAATAAAGCATCAGACAAAATATTGAAAAAAGCTCAAAACTCTAAATTCAAATACAGTTTCTACTGAATGCATATGGCTTTCTCACTATTGGAAAATTGAAAAATCCTAAATTGAATCACTATAAATCGGGAATCCTCTGTACTTCATTGCTGAATTTCATTCATTCAGATTATTCTAGTAATATTAAAAATGCCAGAGTTATTTTTAGGGATTCAAGCACAATATTTTTCTTGTAAAATCACATAGATTCACTCTGAAAGGCCAACATCATATCTAAAGTTTCTCTGCTCTGAACTACTAACTACCTGTCCTCTTTAGTGACATTTTGGGCTAAGAGTTGGTGGCATTTTCTGGTTGGCCTTGACAAGTCTCTGAACCATAGCATGCAGAATTCACCCTATTTCTGATTGTTTTGTAAAACATGAAGAGGCTGAAGCAGAGGAAAAACTCCAGAATTCTCCTTAGGTGATTAGGGTTTTGGACCTAAAATCCAGGTCCAGATGATCTCACTTGAGAATTCATTTAACTAACTCTTTTGCCGAGAGTGGAAACTGACGGGTGGCAATGGGTGCTAGGTGACGGCCTCACCTACACCCTTAAGGCACACATCAGTGTGAAAAGGTAACATATCCCTGTCCAGTTTTGGATAATAGCCAGTAGGCTTTTGTATTCCAAACTCATTATCAGTTGCTGGAGGGCACCCAGTGAGATTTTTTATCAAAACGCCCTTGTGGATTTGTCCAATAATATTTTAAAGTTTGGGTACCATTTATTAACAAAAGTCAATGAAATAAATATCTCCTCACTAATGTTGAGTGAGTACAATGACTAATTTATCCTAGATGTGTGGGTAATTAATATCATGTAAAAATTTTCAAGATTTTTATCTGAGGCTATAAGCAGCCACTCTAACTGTGGAAGGAGTTATTTCCATTAATAAATGTGTTTTTTCTTACTCTGGACTAAAGGCTGACATTGTATAATATTTCATAATATTGTCTTTGATATTCTCCAAAGACATGGTCTCTTTAGTATTGTGAGGTTTGGGGTCTTAATAGTGACTGCCTGTTTGGCACAATGATCAACAAGGTCATTTCCTTTGGCTTGAGTAACTCTTTATGAATGGGGTGTCTATCTTGAAAACAGCCAATTCCTTAAAAAAAAATTAGAGCTATTAAAATGTCCCTAATATGTTGACCATTCTAAATCAGGGTTCCTCCGTAGATTAAGCATCTCTATTCTAAAGCTTTTAAAAATAGATTATTTCCAAAAGGTTTCTACGATTAGTGTCTGTATAAACACCCTACGTTTTTCATTTAGCCAGGAAGCTTATGGGGATCAGAACCAACTTTGTCATCTGTGCGAATTTTGTTTCTGGGAAGGGGTCATATTCTAGTGGTGAGTTGAGATCCATTATAATGTACCCTGCCTAATATTTTCTGGTTCCATTATTAAGATATGATCTACAAACAAGATTAAATCTAGGTTTCTAGGCATGTTTTAATAAAGTTATTAGGATTGTCTTGGTAAATCTATCAGATATTTGAATACCAGCAGTTAGGGACTAATGAGCTTTCCTTCTGTGCAAGAAAAGTAGACTCTATTACAATGGTGAATGAAAATACAGTAAGTAATATGACTTGATAGGAAGTAGCCTACCTACTGGCAAATACTGCATAGTTTTGGTGGGCAGCAAAATTCAGCAGCTTAAACCATTAAGTTTAAGACAAACCCTAAAAGAAATTATGTTAGCAGAAGCCTCTACGATGTGGCAGCTGTGGCAATCAGCTTTAAATGAGTAGAACTTTGATACTGGGTTAATGGAAAACAGTTGCCTGATACTGATCTGTGATAATTCCATAAAGTAGAGTCAGAACACTGAGGGCTTGTTCAGATCTCTTATGCATGAATAGGTAGTGAGATCAGTGACAAGGTAGGCCTATAGTGGGGCTTCCCTGGTGGCTCAGTGGTAAAGAATCTGCTTGCCAATGTAGTAGATGTGGGTTCATTCCCTGGGTTGGGAAGATCCCCTGGAGAAGGAACCCACTCCAGTGTTCTTGCCTGGAAAATTCCATGGACAGAGGAGCCTGGTGGGCTACAGTCCATGGGGTCACAAAGAGTTGGACACAACTTAGCCACTAAACAACAGTAACAAGGCCCTTTGTGAGAGGTTATTGAAGAGCTAATTTTTTAAAGCACAAAATGCCTATTCATGTTTAAACTCCCAGGTGAGAGATTTGGTTAACAAAGATGTGGTTAAGTCATACAGTTTTGGCAATTTCTGAAAATTGATGTGGTAGGCAGAATGCTTAAAAGAGCCCCCCAAATTTCCTGATATAACCCTGGTATAATTGTCTCCTCTTGTGTGTGGATAAGGGCCTGTGAAAATGATAAATAGCACTTGTGTGATTAGATTTTGTTACATGGCAAAGGTGAAAATATTTTACGGGTATAACTGAGATCCCTAATTAGTTGACTGAGTGATTCAAAAGAATTTGGGTAGGAATGACTTAATCAAATGAAAGCTGTCAAAGCAGGAAGCTCTCCTGCTGTCCTCAAAGAAAAAGAAACAGCCAAGTTGAAGGGCACCAGTGGAGAGCACCAGTCTCCAGAGCTGAGGACATCAATGCTATAACCACAAAAAGCTAATGATCTTGGAAGAGTCCTTCCAACTCTAGACGGGACTACAGTGTGGCAGATACCTTGATTTCAGCTGGTAAGACCCTGAGCAAAGCACTCATCTAAGCCATGCCTGGACTCCTGACCCATGGGCATTGTGACATTATAAATGTATGTTGTTTTGAGCACCTAATTGTGTGCTAATTTGTTGCTGCAATAGAAAATTAATACATTTGGGGACCCATTGCCTGCTATAGCCAATGAGAGCCAGGAGTCATCTGATGATCTTTTAGTTACTCACCTGGAAAAATTCTGAATTGTTACAATTTTTCAGGAATGAGAAATGCACCTCCTTGATATAAATTATGCCCCAAGGAATACACTTTACTTTGACGAAATTTTGCTTCTCCTCAGAAAGTGTATAGCTTATTGGAGATAAAACAATAAGTAGAGAGATGGAGTCAGTTCTAGAGCTCAGCTGAACTTGAGTCCAAAAAAGATGGTCAACATATATGATAAAAACAAAATCTGGGAAGGTAACTCAGGTCTTGGTTGAGGACTTTACTGATTTTCCTAAGAGAAAGCAAAGAAATGACTGAATAAGAAAGATGTTAAATAACAGAAAACAGATTTATAGCTGTAAATTATGAACAAAAATAAAAGAATATTTGGGATTTGTACTGTATGCAGGGCAGGAAGCAACAGTTAGAACTGGACATGGAGAAACAGATTGGATTCAAATAGGAAAAGGAGTACATCAAGGCTGTATGTTGTCACCCTTTTTATTTAACTTATATGCAGAGTACATCATGAGAAACGCTGGGCTGGAGGAAGCACAAGATGGAATCAAGATTGCCGGGAGAAATATCAATAATCTCAGATATGCAGATGACACCACCCATATGGCAGAAAGTGAAGAGGAGCTAAAAAGCCTCCTGATGAAAGTGAAAGAGGAGAGTGAAAAAGTTGGCTTAAAGCTCAACATTCAGAAAACTAAGATCATGGCATCTGGTCTCATCACTTCATGGCAAATAGATGGGGAGACAGTGAAAATAGTGGCAGACTTCATTATTTTGGGCTCAAAAATCACTGCAGATGTTGACTGCAGCCATGAAATTAAAAGACGCCTACTCCTTGGAAGGAAAGTTATGACCAATCCAGACAGCATATGAAAAAGCAGAGACATTACTTTGCCAACAAAAGTCCATCTAGTCAAAACTATGGTTTTTCCAGTAGTCATGTATAGATGTGAGAGTTGGACTGTGAAGAAAGCTGAGCGCCGAAGAATTGATGCTTTTGAACTGTGGTGTTGGAGAAGACTCTTGAGAGTCCCTTGGACTGCAAGGAGATCCAACCAGTCCATCCTAAAGGAAATCAATCCTGAATACTCATTGGAAGGACTGATGTTGAAGCTGAAACTCCAATATTTTGGCCACCTGATATGAAGAACAGACTCATTTGAAAAGACCCTGATCCAGGGAAAGATTGAAGGCGGAAGGAGAAAGGAATGACAGAGGATGAGATGGTTGAATGGCATCACTGACTCAAAGGACATGAGTTTGAGTAAGCTCTGGGAGTTGGTGGACAGGGAGGCCTGGCATGCTGCAGTCCATGGGGTTGCAAAGAGTCAGCCACGACTGAGCAACTGAACTGAACTGAATTGAACTATTAGGATGTAGGAATTTATTATTAGAGTTCTACTCCTGAAATTGTGAACAAATCCATATCCCTGCCCTTTGGATTTTTTTTTCTCCTTTTCTTTCTTAGCTTAGAAAACAGAACTATTACGAAGAGTAATACAAGGTTAATGACTCATTTCTCTGTTTGGTTTTTATCTTGTTACTCATTTCAGTACTTCTTTTGGTTTTAGAGGGTGTGTTCCAAGCCTGGGGAGATGTTTGGGGAGTTCAGCTCAAATAATGTTGGAAAATCAGCATTATTTATACCCAGAAGTATGATCATTCCTTAGACATGTAACTTCTATTAAGAGTACAAGTAAATCAATGTTTAAATTATCTATGACCTGATAATGATTAAGGAGTCCTCAGGAATGTCCAGGAATACGCCATCAGGAGAGCATCTATTTTAGAGTAAATCCCATACCCCACCCCATTTAGATAGTGGGTGTGATGTCACAAGGAGAGAAGAATGTTTCTCTCTGAAAGGTCTGAGGGTGACCGCCTGGGCCAGGCAAAGTGTTTGAAGGTTATTAAAAGTACCTAGCACTTGACAGCTGTTTTCTCCCAGTGAGAGGTTGGATAAGAGTTTCAGGAAATATGACATGTTATGTGTTAGTTACTCAGTCGTGTCTGACTCTTTGTGACCCCATGGACTGTAGCCCTCTAAGCCTCTCTGTCCATGGAATTCTCCAGGCAAGAATACTGGAGTGGGTAGCCATTCCTTTCTCCAGGAGATCTTCCAGACCCAGGGATTGAACCCAGATCTCCTGCATTGTAGGCAGATTCTTTACTGTCTGAGCTATAGGGAAGTGCTGTCATACAGCCCATCAATCCAAAATCTACAAGGTTTTTCTTTAGTATTTAGAGAAATTGGCCCTTGAAATAAAAGAAAATTGGTCACTTGATCCCCCTTGGAGAAGCTTCATTAATTGCTCCACTTTATTTTTTCTCCCCTTTTGTGTCTTAGCTAAAAAAATCAGTGCAAGCCTTTCTGTTAAACATGTATACTATTGAGAAAGTAAGGAAGAGTCGATAAGAAAGATTTTTCAAGGACACTCTCTGGCCTTTGCTAAGCAGGATTTAATACAGTTTTACTGTCAAATTCTAGCTTTACTTTTTTTCTTTTTGAAATTTCACATTTTACTCTTCACTTTCCCTCATTTTTATTCCACCTTTATTTTTACTCAAATCTTGTGGTATGATGGTTGGATGTTGGGATTTGGGGGGCGGGCAGGAAGGTACAGTCTCTGAAGTTATCCCAAGTTGCAGTCTTAGGCAGGTAAATGCAGAGAGTGGGACCCAGATGTGAGGTCTGATTCACAAGCGATCCTGGCCATCCTCCAGGGGGAATGGCTGCTTAGTGTTAGATATGCATTCACCCTTCACAAGTGATAGTTTTTTTTTTTTTTCTCATTTTTCTCCTAAGTACTTTGTGTTCCCATCTGTGTACCTGGGCATCAGAGTTTGAGGGCCTTGTGTATTAAGGCTTTATTTCCATAGGGCTGATAGGGAAGATGAGATTGGGTGGACATTAGGTACTTGGTATTAGCACATTGGTATCTGCCATTTCACTCCCAGACAACACCTGGAGGGAAACTTTCTTAGGACTTTTTCCAGTTTTCCCTGAAAGTACTTGTGGGGCGTTCTTGGGTGTAAACTTAATTTGCCTGTGTCTCTCTCAGGCTTACCTACTCTCAGATTTGGCAATTCAACTCTGGTTGATTCTTCCTACCAGCTTATATGCCACTCAGCCTCTTATGTCTTGGGTGAGCAGATTGGTGGATGCAGTGTGCTTTCACATTCCTGTTTTTATTTTCAATTTTTTTTCCCATGGAAGTTTTTATTATCTAATTGAAGTTATTAGTTTGCATCTTCAAGGTTTTTTTCCTATGGTGAGGGAGGGAGAAACTCTATTTCTCCAAACCTCTGAGAAGACATCAGAACACAGCAGCTGGTTTTTATGCAATTTTCCTTCTATTTGGGTTGAATCTAAAGCATTTTCCAGTACTGTGTCTTAAACACAGCCATTTTTCTCCGGAAAGTCAGCTGACCACTAGCTGAAATTATAATCAAGCAGAGAGTAAATTTAGAAAATAATGCTGAGTTCTAAGTTCCTATTTTCATCTTTGTAGGATTAGTGTAATCAATTTTCATGAACAGAATGCTTATAAATTAAAAAAATCTAACTTTTAAAAATTAATTATATGACTCATAACGCTAATTTCAAAAGTAATGTATTTGTTTAGACAGACCAGAAATAATAATTTTATACTTTAATTATGTATCCCATATTTTGCAGTGGATAATTTGTCAACAACGGCTCTATTTATGACACCATAAGTTCATATAATATTATAAATCAACTATTAAAATGAATGATACTATAAAACCAGAGTTTAATGAAAATCGTAAACTTAATAATTCATATTAGTATCAGAGGGGAAAGTGTCATTTCAGATCAAAACACTTGGCAAGACACTGAGAGGTATTCCCACTAATTCTACCAGTGATCATGTTCATTATCAAACTATGTGTCATGTTGTTTTGTGAAGGTGGAAACTGTTTAAGAGGTCAAATATTTTAGTTAATACTGTTATGATATTAAAAGATAGAGTTTATATAAAGTAGTTTCCTTGTTATAATATTTGACCCAGAGCAACACTGAGTTTAGTTAAGTGCTTATGATGTGTTATCCAAGAAAATTTTAACAACTCCCCATTTAAATTTCAGATGAAAGATCCTGGATTTCTTTCTTGTTTAAAATTCACTAGTGGCTATCCTACAGGAAGAAAGAGTAAAAAGCCTCCATATAAACACATTTTTATTATCAGAATGCAACAGATGCATCAATGATCAGTTGTTAGACTGATAAATACTACTCCCCTCAAAAGCCTCTTCTCAAACATTAAAATCCATCAAAAAAAGAAAAAAGAAACCATTTATGTCCAGGATCATCACAAAAATGGCAAGACTTACAATGAGGGGTGCATGATTTATTCTGTAGCCGCTCCAACAATTAACTCCTGTGACCCAATTTAACATTCCTCTCTCTTCTTCTCGACTGAGTTTCATCAGCTAATTCATGAGTTTGGTATTTAGCAAGGTCATTTCTCACAGGTCAACTCAGCTTCTACTTTATGGAGAAATTAAGATTGTTATAGAAAAAATTAATATCTTTTTTTTTTTTTACTTTCAAAAAAATTTTTGAGCATCCAAAAGAGAGGACTTCAAGTGGAGAGGAAGGGAATGGAATTAAAACTCAGAGGAGGGGTTGCATATAACAGTACAAAAGTCTCTGACCTGGCCCAAGTTGCCTCAGAAGTAGAAAAATCTGGTTATCGTCAGGGAGCCCCAGTTCTTGAGTATGTGTACTGTTAAACATGGTTCCTGTAGACCTTTCTTTGTCAATCAAAAAGTGCCTGTTGTGTCCAGAGGCAAGGCAACCTTTTATGAGTTAGTCTCCTTTTATCTTCAAGTGTAGGTATTCTAAGAACAACTTTCTGGATATTGACCTGGATTAGATCACCTAATGTAGCCGCTTTCCCATTTTTCCTATGTAGATAGCTGAAAAATAAAGCTTATAACTCCTAGGTAACAGGGAACAGGGCTTTTATCTCAGAGAGTAAGTGGGAATATGGAAGAATAAACCCAAATATGACTTGACAGCACCAACCTGATCTGTTGGTTGTGATTAAGTCAACATGTTGGCGCAACACATACATGTATGTGTATATAATATTTATAATCCTCAAATTATAATTTAAAGTTAAGAACACATGTTGAGATAACAAAAATATTTTGGTCCTTATAATAGAGGATCTCAATAAGTATTTCAGGAACATAGTAACGAAAACTTTGCTAGCATGAAAAATATAGTAGTCATTATAGAAAGGGTTTTTAGTTTGCAGTTATGAGATAAAATGTCAAAAGTCAATTATAGGTTTTTGTGACAAAAAATTAAACAATTATACATTTATAATACAAAAGAGTAGTATTTATTGACACATTATGATCTATTTAAATTTATTACCTTCATTAATTATAGCTGTTCAATAATTTATATGGTATTGAAGAGTAATAATTTACATCATTTAGAATAATTTTCTTTTTTTAAATTTTCATGTATAAACAAAGATAAACTTTCAAATTATAAAATGAACTTACAAAATAGACAGAGAAATGTAGAACATTTCAAAGTTTATCATTTTTTTCAGTATTAGAAATTGTTTACAAGGTCTAATTCAAATGAGTTTTATGGTACAGCCATGCTTTGTAATTTATAAGAATTTTCAATGAAGAATTGTTCCTTAAACATAGTATGAGTAAGCTCAGTTTTATCATGTCAAGAAAGTACAATTATTACTAACCTAAAGTATTTATTTTCATTAAGTTTTTGAAAGTCTTATGTAATGCTTCTAAATTTATTTTAGAAAAAAAATATATTTTTTCCACTTATAATGCAGTAGTCATGTATGGATGTGAGAGTTGGACTGACTGTGAAGAAGGCTGAGCGCCAAAGAATTGATGCTTTTGAACTGTGGTGTTGGAGAAGACTCTTGAGAGTCCCTTGGACTGCAAGGAGATCCAACCAGTCCATTCTGAAGGAGATCAGCCCTGGGATTTCTTTGGAAGGAATGATGCTAAAACTGCAACTCCAGTACTTTAGCAACCTCATGCAAAGAGTTGACTCATTGGAAAAGACTCTGATGCTGGTAGGGATTGGGGGCAGGAGGAGAAGGGGACGACAGAGGATGAGATGGCTGAATGGCATCACGGACTCGATGGACGTGAGTCTGAGTGAACTCCAGGAGTTGGTGATGGACAGGGAGGCCTGGAGAGCTGCGATTCATGGGGTCGCAAAGAGTTGGGCACGACTGAGACTGAACTGAGCTGAACTGATAATTTATGAGAAAATAATGTTATACAAGTTTTTAAGAGAATATTACAAAATAAACTCTAGATTTTCCCAACAGTACTAGTCAAAATAAATCAACCAATGCTATTGTAAAGTAAAATAAAGTAAAAAATAAAAATTAAAAAAAATAAATCAACCAACGCACTGTAATTAAATCACAGAAACAAAATTGTGCCTTAAGCAGCATTCAATAATTAAAGTGGCACTTAGCTTGTGTCTAGTGGTTTTCCCTACTTTTTTCAATTTAAGTCTGAATTTGGCAATAAAGAGTTCATGATCCAAGCTGCAGTCAGCTCCCAGTCTTGGTTTTGATGACTGTATAGAGCTTCTCCATCTTTGGCTGCAAAGAATATAATCAATCTGATTTCGGTATTCACCATCTGGTGATGTCCACGTGTAGAGTCTTCTCTTGTGTTGTTGGAAGAGGGTGTGTGCTTGACCAGTGCGTTCTCTTGGCAAAACTCTGTTATCCTTTGCCCTGCTTCATTCTGTACTCCAAGGCTGAATTTACCTGTTACTCCACATATTTCTTGACTTCCTACTTTCGCATTCCAATCACCTATAAAGAAAAGGACATCTTTTTGGGTGCTATTTTGAAAAGGTCCTGTAGGTCTTCATAGAACCGTTCAACTTCAGCTTCTTCAGTTTTACTGGTTGTGGCACAGACTTGGATTACCGTGATATTGAATGGTTTGCCTTGGAAATGAACAGAGATCTTGGAAGGAAAGTTATGACCAAACTAGACAGAATATTATAAAGCAGAGACATTACTTTGCCAACAAAAGTCCACCTAGCCAAAGCTATGGTTTTTCCTGTTGTCATGTATGGATGTGAGAGTTGGACTATAAAGAAAGCTGAGCACCGAAGAACTGATGCTTTTGAACTATGGTGTTTGAGAAGACTCCTGAGAGTCCATTTGACAGGAGACACAACAAATCCATCCTAAAGGAAATCAGTCCTGAATATTCTTTGGAAGGACTGATACTAAAGCTGAAACTCCAATCCTTTGGCCACCTGATGTGAAAAAACGACTCATTTGAAAAGACCCTGATGCTGGGAAAGATTGAAGGCAGGAGGAGAAGGGAATGACAGAGGATGAGATGGTTGGATGGCATCACCGAATCAATGGACATGAGTTTGAGTAAACTCCAGGAGTTGGTGATAGACAGGGAGGCCTGGCACCTGGGTTCAGTCCCTGGGTTGGGAAGAATCTATTGAAAAGGAAATGACTACTCACTCCGATATTCTTGTCTGGAGTATTCCATGGACAGAGGAGTCTGGTGGGCTACAGTCCATGGGATTGCAGAGTCCACATGCCTGTTGACTTCAAGTCAACAAAGCTGTTTATTGTCTCTGAAGGTTATGAACCCATCTGTGCCTTCATGAGTTATGTATTTCCTACTGTGAATGTCTTCTCTCTCAGTCGCTTCCAGTTCAATTCTACACTGGCTGTCATAGCATCTATAAAAGCTTCGCCACTGGAATTCTTATCTGAGACACAGTAAAACAAGCTTTATACATATATAAATATATATACATATTAATAAATATTCTGTTTATATCTGTACTTCTGTCTAGTTGTATTATGGGCAGTGCTGGTGGCTCAGTTGTGTCCAGCTCTTTGCAACCCCATGGGCTATAGCCCACCAGGATCCTCTGTCCATGGGATTTCCCAGGCAAGAATACTGGAGTGGGTTGGCATTCCCTTCTCCAGGGGATCCTCCTGAGCCAGGGATCGAACCTGGGTCTCCTGCATTGCAGGCGGATTCTTTACCTCCTGAGCCACCAGGGAAGCCCAGTTGTATTGTAGAAAGGGAAAAATATTTTCCCAAATTGTTGTCTTTGCTTTCAATACAATTTATTTGTTTTGTATATACATACGTATACACTATGTATAAACACATATATGATATATACACATGTTATATATACATACATAACACAGATAAACATTATATATAATACATATATTCAACATATATATGTATATATTTTTAACATATTCATATAAACACACACACACATATCATAACCCTAACAAGTTCACAGTATTTCTGAAAATGTAATAGTGTGCTCTTGCAAGCTGAGATGAGCCTGCCCAAGTACACCATTGATTCAACTACTTTGCTTCTGATGAGCTGCTGCTTCAGATTGCCTGAGTACCTCCAATTGATAAATATAAAAAATTCCTTTCCAAAAACAGTCCCTCGCTCTAGTACCCCCAGACTTCGCAAAAATGGTGAGCAAAGTACGTTCAAACATGGTGATGCTTTATCCTACTTTATTCTGCTTGATGAACTAAGAAAACTCTGCATATGATGCAGGTAGAGGATAATGAATGAAAAGTTATGAGAGACACTCTATATACTCAATATTTAACATTTCTGAGTTTCCAGGACACCTCAGGTATTTCACATGATATAATCTGATTAATTATTACCTGGAAACTAAAAATTCTGTTTTTAAAAAAAAATTTTTTTTCTCTGTCTTGTATCAGCATCCCACAACTTATTTTATATAGCATACTGACTTTTAGGGATAGATAAGTTCATTACTCTGTCATTTGTGCCATTTCTAGCTTTTAAAATGTCACTGAGTAAGTGTAAAAGTAGTTTTTAAGACACTCCTCAAGTGTTTAAGTAGTGATCCACTACTTACTGTGTTTAAGACAGTCTGGTTCTCCCACTGACTTGCTGTGTTACCCTGGCAATTTGCCTGACTCACTATTGCTCCTATCAACCAGACAGGAGATTTGGTAGGGGAAGCCAAGGAGTAAGTGTTTCTCTCTTACTACTTGTTGGTGAGAGGAATCTTTAAAGATAAAAGATAAACAATCTTTAAGTAAATTTTTATGTAAAAACAAAATAAAAAACCAAGCATATAAATAGAGTGTAGAATAGAAATTATAGGTTAAACTAAGGTCAGTAAAGTATATGTGTGCATGTGTGCTTGGTCGCTTTTATTGTGTCTGACTCTTTCCTATGGACTGTAGTCCACCAGGCTCCTAAATCCATGGGCTTTTCCAGGCAAATATACTGGAGTAGGTTGCCATTTCCTTCTCTAAGAGTTCTTCCTGACCCAGGGATTGAACTCTTATCTCCTGCTTTGCAGGCAGATTCTTTACTGACTGAGCCATCAAGGAAGCCCAAAATATACATTTACTCCCCAAATTAGAACAAATAGAATAATACCAGGTTTTCTTTTAACTGTGTCTGTAACAAATGAGGAGGAAAAACAATTTCCTTGAAACAAGTAGATATTTTTATCTCTGAATCATAGTTAAGCATAACAGTAAAAAAAAAAAGCACACTCATTATACAGGAAAATGCTAGCAATTAAAATATAAAATAGATCTTTAGACATTATTACTTTATATACATATGCATAAAAAGAAGATTTATGTAAGTAAAAACCAGGTATTTCATATGCTCATAAAGACCACTACAAAGAAATATCCCAATTGTTCTGATTATGGTCATCATCTTTATCTATTTGGGCAGCTAACCCAAAATACCATAAACTGGAAAGCTTGTAAACAACAGATATTTATTTCTTACAGATCCAGAGGCTGGAAGTCCAAGATCAGGGAGTCAATATGGGCATATTCTGGTGAGTACTCTTCTGCCTGTTTTACCGTGAATACCTCTTGGCTGTGTCTTCATAGAGTGTAAAGGGCTAGGGACCTCTCTGAAGGCTCTTTTATTATTAGGGCAAAGCCCATCCAGAGGGCTTTGCCCTAATAACTTAAGCACCTCCCACTCTCTCCGTCTCCTAACAATATTATCTTTGAGGATTAAGATTTCAATGTATAAATTTTGTGGTGACATGAACACTCAGACTATAGCAATCATATTAATTAAAAATTTTTTTTTCATAAACAGAAAAGTAATTAAAATATCACACACACACTCCCTCTCTCTCTTTACAATACATAGAGTGCCAGACCCATTTTGGTTATATTAAGCAGAAAATTTTGTAACACTTTGTTTAATTTATTGGCAAGAATATTATAAATCCTTGTTAAATGAGTGACATGCATTCATTGTTTTCTATTTCTGCATCACAAATTGCCATAAATTAGTGTTCTCTGCTCAGAGTCTCTGCAGACTGACAATAAGGCGTTTGCCAGGATTGGGTTCTCAGCTGGATGTAGGAGGTCCTTATCCAAACCATTCAAATGTTGATAGAATTTAGTTCCTTGCAGTGGCAGGACTGAGGTCCACTTTTCTTCCTTGCTGTTGGCCTGGGGTTGCTGTTGGTTTGTAGATGCTACCACTTGGGTCATGTAATCTAGCAGCTTCAGTGATGTTATACAGCAGGAGTCAGTGAACTGTCCCTGCAGTCAGTCAGATGGTGAACATTTTAGGCTTTGAGGGCCCTTGGGTCATTTGATGCCACTGCTAAACACTGTTGATGTCTAACTATTCAACCCTGTTATTAAGCAGAATTACTTTACTCTATGGTTGTAGTACAGACACAGCCACAGACAATACATAAATGATATGACTGTGTCCCCATACAATTTGAATGATAAAAATGGGCCCTGAGTGAGATTTGGCCCATGGACTATAACATGCTGGGGCTTCCTAGGTGGCTTAGTGGTAGAGAATTCGCCTGCCAATACAGGAGACTTGAGTTTCATCCCTGGGTCAGGAAGACCCTCCAGAGAAGGAAATGGCAATCCGTTTCAGTAGTTTTGCCTGGGAAATCCTGTGGACAGAGAAGGCTGGTAGACTATAGTTCATGGAGTCACATAGAGATGCACATGACTGAACGACTGAGCACACATATAGCACATAGTTGATTCACAATGTGGTCTTAGTTTCAGATGTGCAGCAAAGTGATTCAGTTGTACATACTCAGGGAAGAGTTTTTAAAGACAACATTTGGAGTAAGAGTTGGAGAATATGTGTTCAGCTCATGGACATTCTTCTGATTGGTTGGTGGTGAAGTAACAGGGTGATGTTTAGAGAACTTTAATCATTGACTTTCTGGTTCCAACCAGTCTGAGATCTACATGCTTGTGATCTGCATGGAGTCACCATTCCCCACCAGGTGAGGGTCTTAGTTTCACAGAACAGCTCAAAGATCTGCATCAGATTGTTACTATATCCCTTTAGGAGGAACTAGGAATCATGTGACTATTGTTCAAGCTTCTGTTACATCTCTTGCTTGACTGCTTTCCTTTGTTTCTGCCTTTTCCACTTCTATAATCATCTAGTGTTTGCGTCTGCTCTTTGAAGCTCCAGGAAAACCAAACAAGAAGTGAAGGATACAGAGGGGCTTATACCTAAGTGTATATGTGTGTTAAGTTGCTCAGTCATGTCTATTTCTTTGCAACCCCATGGACTGTAGTCCACCAGGTTCCTCTGTCCATGGAGTTCTCCAGGCAAGATTACTGGAATGGATTGTCATGCCCTCCTCCAAGGGATCTTCCCAACCCAGTGATCGAACCAGAGTCTCTTATGTCTCCTGCATTTCAGGTGGGTTCTTTACCACTAATGCCACCTGAGAAGCCCTGGGAAGGCTCCATAATGTTCTGCTCAGTTTCATAGTGAGTTTGATATCCTTTATTCAAGGGAAAACAATCCATGGGTTGGATGAGTACAGTGTCTCACAAACAGTGGAACACTTCCCAGTGGACGTGTTAGCCAAAATTTCAGAAACAGAGACCTGATTGAAATTAAAAGGTGTTTATTTGGGGCTTATCTAGGGCTGCAATGTGGGGAAACACAGATTCTAGGACTTGAATTGTGTTCCCTCGGACTACAAAATGGGGGAGGCTTATAAAGGCAAAAAAGTTGCAAAGTTACATTTAATTACATGACTTGTTAATCAAGAATTATAATTGGAGCTGGCAAGAATTGGGATGCTTGTTAAGTAAGGATTGGTTGGGATCCAAAAATGCTGCATAGTTACAAGGGAGACCTTAAGACCACAAGGTTGCAGCTGGCAGGTGTTCTGAATACACTTTTGCGATGTCCTTGGACCCAGAGCAGTTCAAAGAAAGTTCAAGTTCTCAGTGGTACAGAGACGTGTTTGAGACCAGATCCTCTATTTTTGTGTGCCTGAACTGTGATCACTCCATTATAATTTAAATTTGTCATTGAATATTTGGGAAGAGTAAGTTTTATAAAATGTTGGAAATAGCCATTTGGAAACAGGGCATGATTGGCTTGAAGGTCAGGAGTTTCCTTAAAAGCTAGCAGGTCAGTCGGGGAATAAGGAAAAGAGATCTGACTTAAGTTGGTTGGGTGGGGTTGTATATCCGACCTTGTTTAGAACCAGGGAATCTTCATAGATTATTGGCAATCGAGAATCAGCTGCCTGGATACACATACTACATTTCTGGTCAAGTAGACCATTTACAGGGACACTAAATTTACCTAAATTTCAGTTTTCTGACACAGCACACCAAGTAGCAGCAGCTCCATCTTGGACTTAGAAACATTTCAACACTAGGTTCTCAGTATACATGGAGTGTCTTGTAGTGAGTAAAACAGACATTAAGTATCAAAACAGTCAAATATTATAAATTGTCTTAAGTGGTCTTACAGAAAACAAGAGCACTAAGAGAGAAATATGAGAACTACTTTAAAACCAGGTTTCTGGGCAAAAGTATCACTGAGAAAATGTTAAGAAATATGAAAAATTAGAGGACGGGAAAAAAAGGAAGTAAGGGGAAAAAAAGGAAGTAAGGAGAAGAGGTCTTAAGGTTCAGAAGAGCTTGGCACATTCAAGGAATTGAAAGAAGGCTAAAATAAACTATCAGTATGCAGAGACAGGAGGGAAATTTGAGGTGAGAGAGGTGGGAATGAGACAGATACCAGTCTTATGTAGAGCACTCCTTCTTAACCAGGACAACAGTGCCCTCAAGGGGACAAAAATTGGTTTTGGGTCAGGAAGGAGGTGAATCTTACTGTATGAAGCACAGATACTTACAGTTAATTAATAGGTATAGATTATATCTATGGTGTTATAATTTAACGCAGAGGCCATGATTAGGAAAAAAATGTCTTAAATAAAAACTTTCTAAGGACTGAAAATGAGTATAAGTTTGAGAACCATCAACTTAGGGTAACACCAGTCCTGTTATTTCTTAATAATTCTCCAATTTCAGTGGCCTAACAGCAATACATTTCTCATTAATATGTTCATGTAGCTTTGCTTTCTTCCACTTGATTGAAGTACACACTGCTTCTAAATTTGGGTTCAGACAGTTCTCAATGCCTTAAAGTTGGGAACTCTGAGCTCAGAATCCAGGATCTTGCTGTCAGGTACATTGTCATGGTCTTATTCTCTATTAAATAAAAGATGATCATATGCTCTTGTCCCTTCACCCCTCCATTGTACAGTTACAAGATATCCATTATAAAAAATACCTGAACATTCAGAGAGGGGTAGATATGGGGGGTGAGTGGGGGTGGGAACACCATGAGGACCTGCCCTGGCAGAGATGGAAAAGTTACTTGATTAGATCCCAGTTCTCATCTGAGAACTAGCACCCGGGAACTTTGTCCTCTATGAACCTCAGCTGTATTCTGCGTGTTTTTTCCTACTTCATTTTCCTGGGTAGTCACAGGTAAAGTGGATGTTGGTTATACATTCCATGCTGGCTGTAAGGTTTTGGCCGACTGCTTTCTGCTTAGGCAAGTTTGGGGATCTGGTGGCAGTTCTAGCAATAAATGTCAAAGGTTTTCTGTGCCGGAATTTGGTTTCTTTGACAAGAAAATCCCTTACAACTTGGGTGGATTTCCCAGGTGGCACTAACGGTAAAGAAGCCATCTGCCAAAGCAGGAGATGTAAGAGACTTAGGTTCTATCCCTCAGTGGGGAAGATCCCCTGGAGGAGGGCATGGCAACCCTCACCAGTATTCTTGCCTGGAGAATCCCATGGACAGAGGAGGCTGGTTGGCTACAGTCCATGGGGTTGCACAGAATTGGGCACAATTGAAGTGACTTAATACAAATGTACAACTTGGGAAGGTTTTTGCTTCTAGCCAGTTCAGGGTACCAGGAACCATACCAAACTTCTTTCTTAGAAGTAGTTCTCAAGCCTGTCTTTTCTCTTGGTTCCTCTCCCCAACACCCTTCACTCTATGGGACTTTTAGGCTCTGAAATAACAGCTTATGTAACTTGACAGATGAATGAACAGAATAACTCCCTCTGGTGCCCACTAAAATGGACTGCCTTCTGCACTCAGTAGTAGCTGGTTTCCACAAATATTTCCAGGAATCCTCATGTGTGAACTGTCCAGCCACTCACATTTGTTCATCTGTCATTTTTTTGGTCAAATTAAAGCACATCTCCCACCACTATCACAAATAAATCTCAACATTTCCATCAATATACTAAAAATTTATTTCTCTCTTATCTAACAGAATGGCTGGTTTTTCCACTTATCCTAAGAACTGTCTTCCATGAAACAATTCAGAGAAACAATTTCTTTCATTGTGTGCTTCTGGCTGATAGAGGTAAAAAATGGAGGCAGGAGGGGAGCGAAATAGGAAATGGCAACCCATTCCAGTATTCTTGCCTGGAAAATTTTATGAACAGAAGAGCCTGCTGGGCTACAGTTTATGGGGTTGCAAAGAGTCAGACATAACTGAGTGAGCACAAACAAGGGGCCACCCTGAATCCAGGGTGATCTCATCTCAGAATCCATAATTACATGTGCAAAAGTCATTTTTCCACATAAGGTCACCTTTGCTGGTTCTGGGGATTACAATTTGGACATACCTTTTGGGGACCACTATTAAACCTGGTACAATCTGGTAAGAAAAAAATAAAAACCAAAAAAAAAAAAAGGTGGGGTGGGTGAGAGGACAGAACATGCATTTAACTTCCTCCTCTGTCTTGGTCCAGATGTAACATATATCACCTGTTGAGAACTAAAGGTCTGAGGGTTTTCACTACTTGCAGATCAACAGGTTAGACTGCCGTAGCTTCATGAATGCAGACAGAAGGCACAAGATTCCTGAGTCAGAAACTGTGGACAGTCTATCACTTACCCCAAAGCAGGTAAAGAGTTTTGAGCTGTCTTCTGCAGTTTCAATAGAGTTATCAAGGAGGTCGATGATCAAACTATATTTCAGTCACACAGGAGATGATTTGGAGACCCAGCAGTGACAAAAACTTTGCAAGCTGCGTGGCCTGAAGGATTTTAGTTCTGGACCATGGATTCTACTTGTGCACCCTGCAGGGGAAGCTCAGAGTCCAAACCCTGGAAAGTGAAAAATAGTGAAAGTCCCTCAGTCACGTCCTACTCTTTGTGATTCACTGGACTAGTGAGTAGGCCACCAGGCTTCTCTGTCCATGGGATTCTCCAGGCAAGAGTTCTGGAGTGGGTTGCCATTCCCTTCTCCAGGAGATCTTCCTGACCCTGGGATTGAACTCAGGTCTCCTGTATTGCAAGCAGATTATTTACCCTCTGAGCCACCAGGGAAGGCCAACCCTTGGGTCACCAGGGAATTTCAGCAGTCAATAAAATTTGGCATCAGTGTATACATGGGAGATATACAGGAAAGCTTGCGACCCCATGGACTGTAGCCCACCAGGCTCCTCCATCCATGGAATTTTCTAGGCAAGAGTACTGGAGTCGGTTGCCATTTCTTTCTCCAGAAATGGTCCAAGTGAGCAGCAAAATATCATCTTCAGCTAAAGACGAAAGATACCGAGGAGAGGAAATTCAATTCAAGGGAAGATGAGTGTAGAAAATGTTTGGTAAACAGAGGTTGCCCTGCCCTGCAGATAAGTCTCTCAGGTGAAAAGTTATCTTTGATAATAGGTCCCTTCCCAGGTGGCACTAGTGGTAAAATAATCCACCTGCGAGTGCAGGAGATATAAGAGATGCCAGCTCGATTCCTAGGTTGGGAGGATCCCCTGAAGGAGGGCATGGCAACCCAACTTTGGTATTCTTGCCTGGAGAATCCTTATGGACAGAGGAACCTGGTGGGCTACAGTCCATGGGGTCACAAGGAGTTGGACATGACTGAGCGACTTGGCAGGTACACAGGCCCCTTGCTAGTACAGGTTCCCTTTCTAATGTGAAATAAATGTAGATTTCCTTTAGTAAAGGGTAACCTCTCTGTTTTCAGAGTTTCTCCTATGTCTGCAGCTTTTTTTGTTTTTTTTTTTAAATAGCTCAAAACGATCCTTATGCCAAGAAGGCCCACTCTCGGACCATGGAAGGGGTCCCCCTTCCTGCAGTAGAAGTGTGCTACCTTCCATGTTTTGGGGTGACATATTCTTCTGCCCTTCAATAGTCAAAAAGAGGGACACTAGGAGGTTCAAAGGGGTCACTGGGTCCAGCAGCTCTGAAATACAGCTGGTCACATGTTTCACATCTCTTGATTAGTTTTCAAAATCTGGGTTTAACCCTAAGTGTCATTCAGCTCCACTCTGGTTTTCGCCTTTTTCATGGAAGATAACACACTTCTGTTGCAGGAGGGGGGACCCCTTCCACGGTCCAAGAGTGGGCTCTTGTCGAACACTAGAAATAATCACATGAGGAGACACGGGCTAACAAAGCAAAAGACTTGTTAGGAAGGGGTGCCGGGTTGGAGAGCAGAAGGGTAAGAAACCCAGGAGAACTGCTCTGCCACGTGGCTCACAACACAGCCTTGGGTTTCATGGTGATGGGATTAGTTTCCAGGTTGTCTCTGGCCAATCACTCTGATTCCGCATCCTTCCTGAGGGCGCTCCCATGGTTCAGTCACGGTGGATTCTAGTGAGGGGAATCCTGGGAGGTGGTAGGACATATGGGTTGGAATCTCCTCTCTTGAGTTTTCCTGAATTCTTCTGGTAATTTGTTAGTTCTGTGTTCCTTACCAGGACCTCCTTTTTAAGATAACTTGTTCAAGTGGTTGTTACTATGGTGCCTGTCCAGGGCGAGTGGTTTCAGTGTTTTCCCTAACTCTTCTAAAGCTGAATAATTTTATCAGTGCTCTTCCTGCCTGCAGAATTTTGGAGATCTGACAACTCCCTTTCATCTTGCACTCTGTCTGCCCTTTCAGTCCAATAAGCAGTGTTTCCCCCACCCCCCCGCCCACCCTTTTAAAAAAAAAATAAGCTAAGCTTTTCAAAAACTTTGTAGGGCTCCCCTGGACTTCAGTGGAATTAACTTCATTTGATAAAACCCATTTCTACAGATCTTTCCAAATTAATGCCTTCTCTGTTATAGCTTCCCACTGAGATGGATAAGGGTCAGTGCCCCTTAAACCTCCTGGAGGCCCCTGGTTTGATTAAGAGAATCTAACAGGCACACTCTTCATCTTTTAAAGGATTTTTTGTCTGTGAGTGAATACTTCTTTTTTTTTTTTTCTGAAGTTTCAGCAGAAGTTTAAAAAGTCACATTTTTGGGTTTTTCTTTGCCATCTTAACACCTGAGGCTGTCCAAATTCATCAAGTCCTGGATCCTTTTTGTTTAACAGTTTACCCTCAATTTCTCCCTCTTATAAGCAGAAGAAGAAACAGGTGGCATATTTACCCCTGGAAAATATTTACTTATTTATGGAATGCAAGATCTTAGTTCCCTGACCTGGGATTGACCCCATGACCTCTGCACTGTAAGCGCAGAGTCTTAACCACTGGACCGTCAGGGAAGTCCCAGAGCATTAAGTTTTATTCAGTGGGAATTTTTAGGACTTCAAGCCTCTGAGGCAGCATCTCAAGTAACCCTGAGAGAACTGCTCTGAGGAAGCGAGGGGAGGAGGAGTCAGGTTATTTAGAAGGGAAGGTAGTCTAAACATCCAAAAATGATTGTTAATTAAAGAAAGCCAGGTATCTCGAGTTATGGAATTTGTTGCTTTTATATTTATGGGAAGATACAAGAGTCTGGGCTCTTTGACATCATTCCTTTGATATGCACCTCAGCTATTTGGGGCCAGTTTCCTGCATTCTCACACCCTGAGTTTCCTCAGGGCTCAGCCTAGGGAGGGGCTTTCCTGGCGGCTCAGACAAAAGAATCTGCAAGCAGTACAGGAGACCCTGTTCAATCCCTGAATAGGGAAGATACCTGGAGAAGGGAAAGGCTTACACACTCCAGTATTCTTGCCTGGAGAATCCCATGGATAGAGCCTTTATATTAGCTCCCTTGGACCGTCATAAAATATCGCAAACTAGGTGGCTTAAAGCAAGAGGAATTTATTCCCTCACAGCTCTGGAGGCTGGAGATCTGAAATCAAGGTGCTAGCAGGGCTGCATTTCCTCTGAAGTCTCTTGAGAAAGATCCTTCATTGCCTCGTCCTAATATTACTATTAATACTCGGTGTCCCTGCTGATTCACACCACTCTTAACCTCCATCATCATGAAGTCTTCTTGCCTGCCTTACACCTTCAGATGGTGTCCCTTTCCTGTGTGTCTGTCCAAATGTACTTTTTCTTACAAGGACACCAGCTATTGTACTAAGCCCCCCCTAAATCCCTTTGTGTGTGTGTGCTCAGTCGCTCAGTTGTGTCCAACTCTTTGTGACCCCATGGACTTTAGCCTGCCAGGCTCCTCTGTCCATGGAATTTTCTAGGCAAGAAAAAACTGGAGTGAGTTGCCACTTCCTACTCCAGGGGATCTTCTTGACCCAGGGATTGAGCCATGTTTCTTGTATCTCCTGAACTGGCAAGCATATTTTTTTTAACCAGTAATGCCACCTGGGAAGCCCTTTGAAGACCAATTCATTAGTCACTGAAATTCAAAAAGTGTGCAGTGCCAAGGTTAGAAGCAACTTTCCTACAACTCATGGGAGAATCCCTTGACACTATTGGGATGGGAGGTATACCAATATAATATACCAATTCCTACTATACATTAGATGTAGTGAAAGTGAAAGTGAAGTCCTCAGTCGTGTCCGACTCTTTGTGACTGGTGGACTGTAGCCCACCAAGCTCCTCTGTCCATGGGATTCTCCAGGCAAGAATACTGGAGTGGGTTGCCATTGTAGAAGCAACCAAAAAAAAAAAAAGACATCAAATTGGTTCACAGGTCCCACCCACAAGGTCACATCAGCTTTCCTCACTTACTGTGCCCCCTATGAAAGTGAAAGTGAAAGTCGCTCAGTCCTGTCCGACTGTTTGTGACCACATGGACTATACAGTCCATGGAATTCTCCAGGTGAGAATACTGGAGTGGGTAGCCTTTTCCTTCTCCAGGGGATCTTCCCAACCCAGGGACATAACCCAGGTCTCCCGCATTGCAGGTGGATTCTTTACCATCTGAGCCCAGGGAAGCCCTGACCCCTATGAACCCTATCCAAACTGTATTAACTGTATTTGGGCATTTTGTCTTCCCTGGGCACCCCTGGGCACCTCTTCTCACTTCCATGAAAGTGAGAAGGTTGGCCCTTTGGGTGGCTGATCCTGTAGAGTCACAGAAGTTTAAAACCCTCCATATCCCAAAGTTCAGAGTGTATATGGCCTTTGATCCTCCTTGGGACCAGAGAGACCTTGGCCCTACCACAGATTCTCTTTATCCTTACAGCCAATGAAATTGGAATAGAATGGGAGTGAGGGTCCAGTGGGTGAAGAGGGAGATCACAGCTTCACATTGGTTGGCAGGGCACATTTGTTTTTAGGTTCAGCTGTCAGCCACTCAGGGCTCAACCAAATGAAGTCTTTTTCTTCATTCATCTGTCTGCGCTGGGTCTTAATTGCAGCCTGTGGGATTTTGAGGTTGAAGTATGTGAACTCTTAGTTGTGGCTTGTAGGATCTATTTCCCTGACCAGGAATTGAACCTGGGCCCCCTGCACTGGGTGCAGGAAATCTTAGCCACTGGACCACCAGGAAACTCCCTCAACCAAATAAAGTTCTAATGCTTATACTACATGTAGAGTTCCATATTATATAGCAAGATCCTCATTGCCAACATCATTTCAGCTTAGGAGCTCCTCGGCTCAGGTGCCACAACTGCATCGTCTTTTGCATGGAGCTGTGGAACTGTGGAGAGGGCCACCCCATCTTCCTGATAATAGCTCTTCCTCTACTTACCCAGATAAGAGTGAAAATGACCAAGGCACCATTTGACCAGTTTGAATCATATTTCTCATCACTCAGCCTCTTTAACTTCTTTAACAGGCAGGGCACTGCTGCCCCCTCATCCTCCCACCGTTCAGTACATGGGTGACACCACTCAGTAATGAGTTCCCGGTAATCAAGCCACTGATCTCAGAGTGTGGGGTCATTGTCCTTTCTCTTTCAGCAGCCCCTCGCCATAGACAGAACCATCAAGAACTGTGAAGAGTCTGAGATTTTACCTTGGTTGTTGTTGTGGTTGTTCAGTCGCTTAGTTGTGTTCAGCTCTTTGCGACCCATGGACTGCAGCATGCCAGGCTTCCCTGTCCTTCACCATCTCCTGGAGCTTGCTCAAACTCATGTCTATTGAGTCGGTGATGCCATCCAACCATCTTGTCCTCTGTTGTCCCCTTCTCCTCCTGCCTTCAATCTTGCCCAACGTCAGGGTCTTTTCTAATGAGTTGGTTCGTCACATCAAGTGGCCAAACTATTAGAGCTTCAACTTCAGCGTCAGTCCTTCCAATGAATATTCAGGACTGATCTCCTTTAGGATGGATTGGTTTGATCTCCTTGCAGTCTAAAGGACTCTCAAGAATCTTCTCCAACACCACAGTTCAAAAACATCAATTCTTTGCTGCTCAGCCTTCTTTATGGTCCAACTCTCACATCCATACATGACTACTGGAAAAACCATAGCTTTGACCAGATGGACCTTTGTTGGCAAAGTACGTCTCTGCTTTTTAATATGTTATCAAAGTTGGTCATAGCTTTTCTTCCAAGGAGCAAGCATCTTTTAACTTCATGGCTGCAGTCACCATCTTCAGTGATTTTGGAGTTTGAGAGCCACCTTCTGCAGTGAAGAGTTTGAGATTTTACCCTACCTACTGGTTAACCAAGGAAGGGGACCAGAATATGTGACCCTAAAACATACTACTTTTGCATAACGATTATTTTGAGTTGATGGCAATTGAGGAACATTGGACACAGGGAAAACTCTAAAGAAGGAAATTTATTTTTAGAGAGAAAATTTAAATTTGTAAAGGTGTCTCCTCTTCCTGTGCCAGGAAGAGGAACTCTTCATCCTAGGAACACAATACCTGAGATGACTCTAGATTCTTATCAGCCATTCTTTCCAATGTGAAGAAATTCTTGCAAGGCTCTTGGCAGGTGAAATGGTACATTCTACTTCTAACCAATTAGCTTTAAGATTTTTAGTTCAAAAAATTATTTACAAAATCAGGAAAATATTCTTATCTTTATAGTCTCAATTTATTGATGCTATTTCATGATGTCAATGTATCATATGTAGATTATATTGAGGTGCTATCATTTATCTTGGCACTTCATAATGCTAAACACAATGGCTAGCTATGTAGTATTAAAACTCAATTGTTTAAAATAAAATAAAAATTGATTCTTGAAGTTATTTGAACTACTACCATATTCTAGGACACCAGCTTTTGCTACTTTTTTTCTATTTTTTGGTGAGGGACCAACACTAATCCTCAGAGCTCCTTGAGACCAATTAAATGTGTCTGTGATTGGCTAGCCAAGGTTAGTAAAACATCCACTTGAAATGAAAATTTATTAGCAGCATAGTTGTAATAGCTTGCCTAACTCGCTATAGACTATCATACACATTGAATATGATTTTAAAATCAATTGAACCTCTCATGACTCTAAAGTATATTCAGAGGGTAAGGCAATATACCCTGTTGAAAGCAGCAAGAAATCAGGTCATCTTCCTTACGTTTCCACTCAGAGGTGGGTAAAATTTAATTACTATTCCATACATGAAAGTCAGTGTAATGTAGGTAAGAATATGGCCTCTGGAGTCAGACAGGCATAGGACTGAGTCACATCTGCTCTTTGCTGTTTGGCCATAAACAAGTTACATAATTTTTCTGTTAAAAAACAGAATTCAACTGAATAAAATTTAAAGATTTTTTTTGACTTTATTCAATGATTCATGAATGGGGCAGAATCCAATCTGGCTGATAGAAAGGGGTGCCAAGGAGCTTTCTAAAGTGAAGGACGTTCACGGGCAGAATGGAGTGGCAACAAGGAAGATAACAGGCCAAAAGCAGGTTGGTTATTGCAATATTACTTTCCTTTGGAGGCTGGAGGTGATCTGTCAGGTGGATTAACTAGTGATTCCTTAATCAGGTGATTCCTGATTTTCTGGTTTAAGATTCCATTACAAGCAGAAACTGTAGTTAGCTTAAATCTTAAGTTGGTGACATAGGGTTTAGCACAGGTAACTCCATTTTGGATCTATCATCTTGTTTTTAAAATCATTAAGTGTCAATTTCTTCTTCTATATTACATACATAAAATTGGCAACTCCTTTATCAGTTCTTGATAGAATTACAGGAGAGATAATGTGAAATTATACCTCAGTACCTGAGTACATACACAATTAATGTTTGCTTTTTAAAAAATAGTTTATTGTGTATGTGTTAAGACTATGAAGCTTCCCATCATAATGCAAATATCCTAATTTTACATTCAGTTCAGTTAAGTTCATTTGCTCAGTTGTGTCTGACTCTTTGTGACCCATGGACTACAACACACCAGGCTTCCCTATCCATCACCAACTCCCGGAGCTTTCTCAAACTCATGTCATATCCTCTGTTGGCCCCTTCTCCTCCTGCCTTCAATCTTTACCAGCATCAGGGTCTTTTCAATGAGTCAGTTCTTCACATCAGGTGGCCAAAGGATTGGAGTTTCAGCTTTAGCATGCGTCCTTCCAATGAGTATTCAGGACTGAATTCCTTTAGGATGGGCTGGTTGGATCTCCTTGCAGTCCAAGAGACTCTCAAGAGTCTTCTCCAACACCACAGTTCAAAAGCATCAATTCTTAGGTGCTCAGCTTTCTTTATAGTTCAAGTCTCACATCCATACTTGACTACTGGAAAAACCATAGCTTTGACTAGATGGACCTTCGTTGGCAAAGTAGTGTCTCTGCTTTTTAATATGCTGTCTAAGTTGGTCATAGCTTTTCTTCCAAGGAGCAAGTGTCTTAATTTCATGGCTGCAGTCACCATCTCCAGTGATTTTGGAGCCTAAGAATATAAAAGACTGTCACTGTTTCCATTGTTTCCCCTTCTATTTGCCATGAAATGATGGGACTAGATGCCATGATCTAAGTTCTTTGAATGTTGAGTTTTAAGCCAACTTTTTCACTCTTCTCTTTACTTTCATCAAGAGGCTTTTTAGTTCCTCTTCACTTTCTGCCATAAGGGTGGTGTCATCTACCTATCTGAAGTTATTGATATTTCTCCTGGCAATCTTGATTTCAGCTTGTGCTTCATTCAGCCTGGCATTTGCATTTCTCATGATGCACTTTGCATGTATGTGTATAAATTAAATATATGTATATACAAATGTATATATGTATATACATGTATGTATATAGGTTAAATAAACAAGGTGACAATATACAGCCTTGAAAGACTCCTTTCCCAGTTTGGAATCAGTCTGTTGTTCCATGTCCAGTTCTAACTGTAGCTTCTTGACCTGCATACAGATTTCTCAGGAGGCAGGTAATGTGGTCTAGCATTCACATCTCTTGAAGAATTTTCCACAGTTTGTTGTGGTCCACACTGTCAAAGACTTTGGATAGTCAATAAAGCAGAAATAGATCTTTTTCTGGAACTCTCTTGCTTTTATAATGATCCAGTGGATGTTGGCAATTTGATCTCTAGTTCCTCTACCTTTTCTAAATCCAGTTTGAACATCTGGAAGTTCATGGTTCACATACTGTTGAAGCCCGGCTTGGAGAATTTTGAGCATTACTTTGTTAGTGTGTGAGATGAGTGCAGTTGTGTGGTAGTTTGAGCATTCTTTGGCATTGCCCTTCTTTAGGATTGGAATGAAGACTGACTTTTCCAGTCTTGTGGCCACTGCTGAGTTTTCCAAATTTGCTGACATATTGAGTGCAGCACTTTCACAGCATCATCTTTGAGGGTGTGAAATAGCTCAGCTGGATGCTTCCTAAGGCCCACTTGACTTCGCATTCCAGGATGTCTGGCTCTAGGTGAGTGATCACACCATTGTGGTTATCTGGGTCATGAAGATCTTTTTTGTACAGTTCTTCTGTATATTCTTGCCACCTCTTCTTAGTATCTTCTGCTTCTGTTAGGTCCATATCATTCCTGTCCTTTATTGTGCCCATCTTTGCATGAAGTGTTCCCTTGGTATCTCTAATTTTCTTGAAGAGAATTTTAGTCTTTCCCATTCTATTGTTTTCCTCTATTTCTTTGCATTGATCAGTGAGGAAATCATTCTTATTTCTTCTTGCTATTCTCTGAAACTCTACATTCAAATGGGTATATCTTTCCTTTTCTCCTTTGCATTTAGTTTTTCTTCTTTTCTCATCTATTTGTAAGGCCTTCTTTAGACAACCATTTTGCCTTTTTGCATTTCTTTTTCTTGTGGATGGTCTTGATCACTGCCTCCTGTACAATGTCATGAACCTCTGTCCTTAGTTCATCAGGCACTCTACCAGATCTAATTCCTTAAATCTGTCACTTCCACTGTACAATTGTTAGGGATTTGATTTAGGTCATCCTTGAATGGTCTAGTGGTTTTCCCTACTTTCTTTAAGTTTCAGTTTGGCAATAAGGAGTTCACGATCTGAGCCAAAGTCAGCTGCCGGTCTTGTTTTTGCTGACTATATAGAACTCCTCCACTTTGACTGCAAAGAATATAATCAATCTGATTTCAGTATTAACCATCTGGCGATGTCCATGTATAGAGTCTTTTCTTGTGTTGTTGGAAGAGGGAGTTTGCTATGGCCAGTGAATTCTTTTGGCAAAACTCTGTTAGCCTTTGCCCAGCTTCATTTTGTACTCCAAGCACAAACTTGCCTGTTATTCCAGGTACCTCTTGACTTCCTACTTTTGCATTCCAGTCCCCTATGACAAAAAGAATATCTTTTTTGGGTGTTAGTTTTAGGTGGTCTTGTAGGTCTCCACAGAACCATTCAGCTTCAGCTTCTTCAGCATTACTGGTTGGGGAATAGACTTGGATTACTGTGATATAGAATGGTTTTCTTTGGAAATGAACAGAGATGATTCTGTCGTTTTTGAGACTGCATACAAGTACTGCATTTTGGACTCTTTTGTTGACTATGATGGCTGCTCTATTTCTTCTAAGGGATTATTGTCCACAGTAGTAGATATAATGGTCATCTGAGTTAAATTCGCCCATTCCAGTCCATCTTAGTTCGCTGATTCCTAAAATGTCTACAAGAGACCTAGGTTCAATCCCTGGGTTGGGAAAATCACCTGGAGAAGGGAATGGCAACCCACTCCAGTATTCTTGCCTGGAGAATCCCATGGGCAGAGGTGCCTGTGTGGGCTACAGTCCATGGGGTCACAAAGAGTCAGACACGTCTGAGTGACTAACACACATTTATTAATATGCCCTTGTGCTAGGTCACTTTAGTCATGTCTGACTCTTTGCAACGCTGTTGACTGTAGTCCATCAGGCTGCTCTCTCCATGGGTTTCTCCAGGCAAGAATACTGGAGTGGGTTGCTGAGCCCCCCTCCAGGTGATCTTCCTGACCCAGGGATCGAACCTGTGTCTCTTGCATCTCCTGCATTGGCAGGCAGGTTCTTTACCACTAGCGCCACCTAGGAAGTCCATTATAGATTAATATCTTATACTAAAGATTTTGAGGAAAAATTAAAGAAAGCTAAAGATTCATGTTTTAATGTGAGTATAGTTGAAAGGAAAGAAAATAACTTCATTATGTACTATATATATAAATATATAACTTATTAGATCTGTTAGATATGTTACTTTATAAATCCTCTAAAAGTTACTTTATAAATATAATTCCTATTTTCTTTATATAAGAAACTGTATTCTTTTAGACAGTTTTACAAGAATATAAAATACATAATGTCATAAATTGGAGAGAATCCAATAATAACTATAATATATACCTGTTTTACCCAGAGCAACATTGGAGAAAAAAATGATTGAAAAATAAAAGGCATCATCTTTATTTTTAACCATCAGATCTCATCTCTAAGTTCATAAATGCCCTTTAGCTATTTCTAAATTGAATTCACTCTTGGATAAATGGGAAGATTGAACAATAAGTTTGACTTTAGTGTTCATCTATAAACACAAAATATAATTTTACCTGAAAATGTTTTAAGATTTTGTTAGCCCATAGGTTTTCCAAGAAAGCATGCAGTTTTAATACAACCTATATGCAGGTTGTAAGACTTGGATGAAAAATTATGACTAAGGATCCTGGACCTTAAAGGTAATGCATGATATTCAAGTACTGTTAAAATGATTATCTGTAGAGAGAAATGGTAGATTACTCTAACTATAAAGTCATTGTAAGAAACAATGTCTTCTATAGGATATAGATTAGAGTAAGACACAAGACAACTCACATTACTTACCAACTCACCACAAGAATTTACACAAAGTATGGGGAAAAAAATTCAAGAGCAGTGATCAAAGTGGATCAACTCAACATTTATTTGTGAAACTCTGTGATCAAGTTAAGATAATTTTCACAAGTATGAAAAGCTGACATAGAAAACATAGGTAACCACCAGTGCTCCATTTCTAGGGATGGAGACAGCAAAGAGCAATACTCACAAGACTGGGTTGCTAGAAATTTCATTTTGTGCTACAGGAAAGCTAAGCCACCCAAGCAAAGTGTTTCTATCAGCTTCTTCCTGGAAGAAAAATTACATAGCATGATTGGGATATGAGAAAATTTGGAATAATAATATTAGTTGTAATGTTTCCTGCATTGAGTTGGAGAGAACTTGGCTTTGAGCTTAAGGCAATAGAAAAAAACAATTACTCTAAACACCTATTTCCCCCCTAATTTATATGGCTAAAGAAAGAACAATTACTTGTTTTGTATTTTTATATTCTCTTGTGTACAGAAAATCCTTAGAGATAGGTGGTTTTTGTTGTTGTTGTTGTTTGTTTGGTTGGTTGGTTTCCTGATTTCTCTCTTGAAGGGACAAATAAGATCAATTACTTACTGAAGGAAACCTTTATTTCTTAGATGTCATTTGACAATTAGAAAAGATTAAAAGCAAGCAAAGTAAAATTTCTGTGGCCCTGCATGTTCTTATTTATTCTTCAGGAAATCCAGTCTCCCCCTAGATAATCTCAGGACGTTCCTGGAATTGTCATACCCACTGCTCCAAGAAATGAGTCGTCTCCATAGCTACTGCATGCATTTCAGCACTTTTCGCTTTCTTCTTTTGCTCACTGAGTATCTCAGCTCTTGCTCTTCCCCAGATGTCGACTGTGCTACCAACACCCACCGGAGACACGGCTGCTCCTGCTGCTGCTACAGAGTCACAACGGGGCCCCGGAGCTGGCCTTCGTGCTGACCTTTGCACCGGCTACTGGTGACTGACAGTGTTGATGAGCACAGCCTAGCCCAGGAGTACTCCCAAATTTGCCATCTTTCACCTTTATCTTCACTAATCAGCATAAATGTTGTCTCTGATCTGAGTGCTCAGATTTTTGTGTCCCACATTATAGAAAAATATCTATTTCCCTTCTCTCTGTCCTAGTCTGTCTCTTTTTTTTCATTGTCTTCCTTGCATGTTAGGACACAGGAAAATGCAGGTGAAAAGTCAAGGAGGGTATTTACCTCTTGGATCTTACCTTAGGGGAGGAGAGACAGAGAATACATACATACATACATACATACATAATCATTACCTGTGAAGTAAATAAAGTTGTTTATGTGATAGAAAATTACAGGAATAGTGTCTGCTTTACATAGTCAGGAAAGCCTTCCCTGAGACATGAAGGACAAGAGAAGTTAATAATGCAGAGAGTAAATATTCCATTTAGAGGCAATGATAAATTTAAATTCTTTAGGCAATAGAGAGCTAAGTCTATTTATGTATACTGAAGAACTAAAATGACACTAATCTATCACAGAATCTACATGACTTGACTTGACTTTAAAATAAGTTTTTTTCTCCCCTTGGTATTCACTTACACATGTACGTAGGCCCTACTGCCTTCTTGAAATGTCCTAAATATATTTACATCTTATAGTGAATATGATTTATTCTCAAGTGAAGTCTTCTCTACAGGCCAAAATATGCAGTAATTAAAAAGTCAAGAAATTCCCCAAGATATGGAAATCCCCAAAACCTAAGATCAGGTCAGGCTTTTAAAATTCTTTAAAACTATAACAAACTTCAGGTTTCTTGTGCAGCCTGTCACTTAATCTCAACAATAAGTGAAAAGTTGAGCAAACTGAAAAATCAACAGCTCTTCTTAAATTCTTAAGAGAAAAGTGAAGTCACAGGGCAAGCCAGTGCCATCAAACTGAATAGACTAATAGGCAACTACAGAGGATCACAACGTACTCAAGCAGAAACCCACCAGCAGACACCATCACAGGAACCAGGGCCCGGGAAGGGAAACCTGAATTTGCTCAGTGATGAACTGATGGAGAGTCTGTGTAGAAAAGTCTGAGACAGAGAAACCTCAGAGGACCCAGAGTCATTGGCAGGGTCTCACACTTCTGTGAAGCTTACAACCTGGAGCTCTACCAGGTTCTTAGGGTGAATATCAGAGAAAAATCCTCTCCTGCTTTCAGCAGGGTGATGGGGAAAGAACCTTTTTGAAATACACCACAGCATTCTATACTTCTTATCAAGGTCTGTTCTCAGGAGACACTACTTAAGTATAGCCTAACTTAAGCTGCTTGGGTTTTATCAGAACCTAATTGATCTGAGGGAGGAGAGATATCCAGCTCCAGACCATTCTAGCCATCTTGTACCACCTCAAGGGTGAGTAAAGAAAAAAAGTGAGAAGCACTGGTGAAGTTCACCATCCACAGGCACAGGCTCATTAAAAGACTGAGAATGAGAACTAAGCATACAACTGAGATGTGTCCCCAGCTCATGACATTACTAGAGTTTTGTGCACAAGTAGTTCCACTATTGCAACTGAATTCGTTGTCATAATTGGAGAGTTCAGCAGACTTCTATCAGGAAATAGTGTCAGCAGGGAGAAAGCCAGCAAGAGCATAATTGAACTAACTCCCCCATGAGTCAACTGTATATAGTGGATTCTATAGCCTACTTCATTTAACTTAAGCAAAATACACGTTTTTTTTTTTTTTAAGTTCACGTGAAGCAATCCTCAAGACAGACCACATTCTGGGCCATAAGACACTTCTTAACAAACTTAAACATAATAAAAACTGCATATCTCTTCTCATTGTTGTTGTTTCATCCTTAAGTCATGTACGACTCCTTTACGACCCCATGGAATGTAGCTCACCAGGTCTCTCTATTCATGGGATTTCCCAGGGAAGAATACTGAAGTGGGTCACCATTTTCTTCTCGAGGATCTTCCCAATCCAGGGAGCAAATCTGGGTCTCCTGCATTGGCAGGCAGATTCTTTACCACTGAGTCATCTGGGAAGCCCTATTTCTTCTCATACCACAATGGAATTTAAAATAGAAATCAATAACAGAAAGATAATAGGAATGTCCCATGATACACGAAGATGAAACAACATACTTCTAAATAGCCCATGGGTCAAAAAGAAATCTTAGGAGGAATTAAAACCATTTTGAACTCAATGAAAATAAAAGCACAATTTATCAGAATTGGTGGAACACAACAGAAGTGATGTTTATGGGGAAAGTTAGAGCACTGAATGAATATATTAGGAAAAAAAGGTCTAAAAGATCTATTCCTAAAGATTCCACTTTAGGAAACTAGTGAAAGAAGAGCAAATTCAATTCAAAGTAAACAAAACAGATGCAATAATAAAAATTAGAGAAGAAAATCAATGGAATTGAAAGAGTAGGTGAATGAATAGATAAACTATGGTATATCCAGGTGATGAAATATTGTTTGGTTCTAAAAAGAAATAAGTTATTAAGCCATGGAAAGACATGGAGGAAGCCTAAATGTGTATTAATAAGCAAAAGAAGTCATTCTGAAGAGGCTACATACTGCATGATGTGTGAAATTCTGGAAAGGCAAAACTAGAGACAAGAAGAGGTCAGTGTTGCCAGGATTTGGAGGCAAGAAGGGAAGAATGAATAGGCAGAGCATAGTTGACTTTTAGGGCAGTGAAGCTATTCCGTATAATATTATAATAGTGGATACTTGTCCTTAAGACATTTGTCCAAGTCCATACAATGTAATACCCCAACAGTAAACCTTAATGTAGGGACTTCCCTTAGTGGTCCAGTGGTTAAGACTTTGCCTTCTAATGCAGAGGGTATCTGTTCAATCCCTGGTCAGGTAGCTAATATCCCACATGGCTCACAGCCAAAAAGCAAAAACATAAAACAGGAGCGTTATTGTAACAAATTCAGTTGATCCACATCAAAAAAATATTAAAAACTTTTAAGGTAAACTTTGGACTTTGGGTGACAACAATTCTTAATGTGGGCTCAATTATAACAAGTATACTAGTCTGGGAATGTTGATGATGGGGAGGCTATGCACTTGTACGGGCAGGAGGTAAATGGAAAATCTCTGTGCTTTCTGCTCATTTTTGCTGTGAACATAAAGCTATTAAAAATAAACTCTATTAAATACAAACAAAGTCTATTGAATAAAAACAAATTAAGTCTATTAAATAAAAAAAAAGAGAGCCATAAGTACTTATATTTGCTCGACATCAAACTAATTTAAGATATCAGGGTCAATGTATTATATACAACAAATCTGAAAAACATTATGCTAATGAAAGAAATTAGTCACAAAAGCACACATCTTGTATTATTTCATTTATATGAAATGTCTAGAATAGACCATTTTATGGAGGCAGAAAGTAGATTTGTGGCTCCCAAGGGCAGAAGACTGGGGAAAATGGGAAGTGACTATTAATAGGTATGGATTTTTGTTTTGTTTTAGGTGGTTAAAATGTTCCAAAATTGGATTGTGGAAATGGTTGCATAGTTACATAAATACACTTATAAACCACTGAAATACACATAGAAGAATGTGCATTTTAAAGGGTATGTAATTTTAAAGGATGAATTTGTAAAATATGAATTATATTTCAGTAAATTATATTTACTTTACAATAAATTATATTTTAATAAAGCTATTTTTAAAAATATTAATAAAATGAAAATACCTTTAAACATTAAAACATTTTTAAGTAGATAAAATAAAATAGTAGCATAGATTTACAAACTTTTCAGTTAATAACTAGGCTCCTCTGTCCATGGAATTCTCCAGGCAAAAATACCAGAGTGGGTAGCTAATTTCCTTCTCCCTCTCAATCCAGGGATTGAACCTGGGTCTCCTGCACTGCAGATAGTCTCCTGCACTCTTCATCTTTACCATCTGAGCCACCAGGGAAGACCTTTTAAGTAGATAAAATCAAATAATAATATAGATTTACAAAAGTTTCTGTTAATAAGTATGGAAGTTTCAAGAGAAATTCTAAAGAAGTCAGAATTATTTGGAGAAACTGAAGAGTAAAGGAAAATATATAAAACATTATAACTTTAGTTTTATAATAAGTAACAAAAAGACTTTGCCCAAGATAACACAGAGGTTAAGTGACGGTCCTGGGACCTGAGTATCCATTGCTAAAAATCTTTTTTTGATCTTGAAGTTTCCTTAAAATTCCAGTGTCTCAGCAAGTAAATATCTTTTTCATATTAAATCATATTCTTAGGGGACTTCCCTGGAGGTCCAGTAGTTAAGACTTCATGCTTCCACCACAGGGGGCTTGGGTTCAGTCCCTGGTGGGTGGGTAAGATTCCAAATGCCACGCAGCAAGGCCAAAATGTGTAAAAAAAAAAAAAAGATCATATTTCTAGAAAACAAACAATAAAAAAATCTATAAGGTGTTAAAAATAAATCCTTTTAAAATATTTACACCTCTCACAAATTTCCTCCAGGGCATAAGAAAGGGAAAATGCATATTAAGTATTTTAAATAATTAACATTTCAAAAATGTCCAGAAAATGACTAATAAAAATTCTTTGCACACAAATAGAATACTAACTATTATGATCATAGATCTAAACTGCAAGTGTGAAACAATTGTTTGGTTTTGTGGCATCAAAGCTCTGTTTCATTTGTTTTGGGCACCTAATTTAGGAACATCTGTTTAAATAGAATCTGTTTAATAAGAAAAATATCCTTTGATATGAGAATAGGCTGAATTGATATTTAGACCATTTATTAGTTCTGTTACTACTAAGTGAAGGCAAATCAGTCACCCTAGCTAAAATTCCAAATTACAAAAAAGATGCTATATAACTGTTAATAAAAACATATTTTGCTCATTCATTCATTTAAAATATTTGTTTACAGCCTCTATTCTGTGTCAGGTACATCAGTAAGTTTCAAAGCTGTGATGTAGACCAAAAAATATATTGAATATTTCCTTAAAGAGACTCGCAATTCAGCTGAAGAAGCAAGCAAGTAAATAAAAACTTGAAATACTTATGATAAATTCTATAATAGGTTTAATTTACCAATTTCATTAAAAATGGTATAATGTTTTAATTTTAGCATAATATTTTCTGCAGCATATTTGGTGATATTTATTATATTCAAAAAAGCATACTGCTTTATTTGTTAAACTCAGAAATTTTATCAAATCTTGCCAAACTCGATTAATGATATGTTTTACTTCTTACATTTGCTGATAATTGATTATAAAGGCACATTTCCTTATACAGAAAAACCCTTGTCTTCTTCCTATAAACTCCACTTGGTTATAAAGAACTTTTTCCTTGGATAAATTGATGAGATCTTTATTTTTCTAATAGTTTATTTAGGTTTTTGCATTAGAATCTGAAAGCTCATAGTGTTTTTCTTCCTTGATTTTAAACTTATTTCTTGGTTTTAAGCTTATTAATCCCAGAATCAAGATTGCTGGGAGAATATCAATAACCTCAGATATTCAGAGGATACCACCCTTATGGCAGAAAGTGAAGAAGAACTAAAGAGCCTCTTGATGAAAGTGAAAGAGGATAGTGAAAAAGTTGGCTTAAAACTCAACATTCAAAAAACTAAGATCATGGCATCTGGTCCCATCACTTCATGGCAAATAGAAGGGGAAACAATGGAAACAGTGACAGTCTATTTTCTCGGGTTCCAAAATCACTGGAGATGGTGACTGCAGTCATGAAATTAAAAGACACTTGCTCCTTGGAAGAAAAGCTATGACCAACTTAGACAGCATATGAAAAAGCAGAGACATTACTTTGCCAACAAAGGTCCATCTAGTCAAAGCTATGGTTTTTCCAGTAGTCATGTATGGACATGAGAGTTGGTTGGACTATAAGGAAAGCTGAGCACCGAAGAATTAATGCTTTTGAACTGTGGTAGGAGGAGACTCTTGAGAATCCCTTGGGCTGCAAGGAGATCCAACCAGTCCATCCTAAAGGAAATCAGTCCTGAATAGTAATTGGAAAGACTGATGCTGAAGCTGAAACTCCAATACTTTGACCACCTGATGTGAAGAACTGACTCATTGGAGAAGACCCTGATACTGGGCAAGACTGAAGGCAGGAGGAAAAGTGGATGACATAGGATGAGATGGTTGGATGGCATCACCAACTCAATGGACATGAGTTTGAGCAAGCTCCGGGAGTTGGTGATGGACATGGAAGGCTTGTGTGCTGCAGTCCATGGGGTCACAAGGAGGCGGACATGAATGAAGTGAAACTTATTAATTATAGCAGAGTATGCCTAACTTTATTTTCTTTAGAAATCTGCCTCAAACTTAGACTCATCAATTTGATAATTTGGTGATAATTTGATTATTTATTCAACTCAGTTGGAATTTCCTTCATATATTTGTTACTTTCTTAAACTCTGTCATTTTTTTTTGTGTGTGTGGAAGTCCTTTTCCCCCCTTAATTTTGGTCTTCCCTGGTGGCTCAGATGGTAAAAAATTTGCCTGCATTAGGGGACCTGGGTTTGATCCCTGGGCCAGGAAGATCCCCTGGAGAAGGGAATGGCCACCCACTCCAGTATTCTTTCCTGGAGAATTCCATGGATATAGCAGCCTCAAAATGAAGAATTGTTTAGTTTTTTTCCATTATAATTTATGCCTGTTTACATTATTTGTCTGTGTTTGAAACATTTCTTTACAAGATCTTTCGTATCTATAAATGGGTTCACAGTTTAAGTATAATTCTATCAGTTTACCTACTGAAGTATTTAGTTGGAAAGTCATGTGATTTTAGTTCCAGAAACAGTTTGTGATTGGGATACACTTGAGTTTCCTTAAGTGTTTTGTTATTTGTTTGTTCAAGTGGCTTTCTCGCTCTTGCAGCAGCTCTACTTTGTTGGAACGAAATGTGTTTGTACTGACTGGATCTTCCTCTCTCTGGCTGTTAGAACCCCTTAGATAGTTTGTGTTTTCTATATTAGCCCTCAGATCTGGTGGAAGTAAACAAGTGGAGACAGTCTGATGAGCTTTACAACACTGAGCTAGTTGTGTGGCGCAGAAGGGCTGCAGGTCCCCTGCTGAGGACCAATAGTGGGATGAAGCTTTCCTGTTCCCAGAACTATAAACATATTCTCAACTTCAGGAGCAGAGGACCTAGTCTGGCTCCTCCCTCGTCCTCAAGGTCACACTTACTGGACAAATTTCCAGCCATGTCAAAATTTCCTCTGAGAATCTCTGTACTAGGATTTTCCAAGACTGTGGCTAACTTTACTCTCTATCTCAAGCCTGGTGTGTTGCAATCCATGGGGTTGCAAATAGTCGGACATGACTGAATGACTGAACAACAACAACAACAACAACAACAACAACAACAACAACAACAAATCCCTTGCTTTGTAGAAACAAAGGAAGAAAGACTCTGTACCAGTTCTCTCCATCAAGATCTCCTCCAAGACTAAACCTTCATCTGTTCCACCATATAAACCAATTTCAACAGCAATTTGACTTGGAAAAGAGAAGTAGTCAGAAATTTGGAGAAAAGGTATAGGGAGTCACATTATTAGTTTGGTAGGGCTGTCATAAAAACATGATACAAATGGGGTGGCTTAAACAACCAGAATTTATAGTCTTACAGTTCTGGAGGGTAGGATTCCAGCATCAAGGTGTGAGCAGAGTTGGTTCTTTCTGAGGGCTGACAGAGAAGGATTGGTTCCAGGCTTCTCTCCTTGAATTGTTAGATCGTCATCTTCTCCTTGTGTCTCTTTACATCATCTTCCTTCTAAATGAGTCTAATCTCTGTGTCCAGATTTCTCCTTTCTAAAAGGACATCAGTCATATTGGATTAGAATCCTAAATGATTTGTTGTGACTTGATCATCTCTATAAAGACCCTATCTCCAATTAAGGTCACATTTTGAGGTGCTAGGGCTTAGAACTTCAACTATACCTCTCTTTAGGGGATTTAGTTCAGTCCACAATGGCCATGTTTAAGTCAGTTGTCTGTTCCTGATATTCTACTGAAGATATTAGTTAAGCTCTAGATTGGTGATGACCTCAGAAGCCGTTAAGGAGGGCAAGTTTCAGCATGAAATTCTGGAGATAGATAGAATAACAAAAAGTTCTAGTCCAAAGGACCTGAGGGGATCGTGAAAACCATAAGATCATTACCATAAGAAAGTCTAAAATTTCATGTACATCCTATGTGTTACCAGTTGAAAAATAAATGAGCATTTATAAAAAAGTGACAGGCTCCAAAATCACTGCAAATGGTGCCTGCAGCCATGAAATTAAAAGACACTTGCTCCTTGGAAGAAAAGCTATGACCAACTTAGACTGCATATGAAAAAGCAGAGACATTACTTTGCCAACAAACGTTCATCTAGTCAAAGCAATGATTTTGCAGTAGTCACATATGGATGTGAGAGCTGGACCATAAAGAAGGCTGAGTGCTGAAGAATGATGGTTTTTGAACTGTGGTGTTGGAGAAGACTCGAGAGTCCGTTGGAGTGCAAGGAGATCAAACCAGTCCATCCTAAAGGAAATCAGTCCTGAATATTCATTGGAAACACTGATGCTGAATCTGAAACCCCAATACTTTGGCCACATGATGCAAAGAACTGACTCATTGGAAAAGACCCTGATGGCTGGGAAACACTGAAGGCAGGAGGAGAAGGGGACGACAGAGGATGAGATGGTTGGGTGGCATCACCAACTTGATGGACATGAGTCTGAGAAAGCTCTGGGTGTTGGTGATGGACAGGGGGAAGTCTGGCGTGCTACAGTCCAAGGGGTCGCAAAGAGTCGGACACGACTGAGCGACTGAACTGAACTAAACTGAAGGGATTGCTAAAGTTTTCAGTTTTTTCTAGCTTAGAAATTTAACACTATATATGAGTATTCATTTTCAAATTAAGTCAGAATTTTGGAGAAAATATTCTATGGAATTTTTCTGAAAGTAGTGTTGTTACTTCATTTAGAAATAACATATGGTAAAATACTCCAATCTGCAGCTGCCGGCCATAATCCATTTAGCGTATAAGACACATATATAATACTGAGAATGAGTATCAGACTCAAAATTCACCTCAGGTGAAAAATGAAAAGAACAGTCAAGGTTGTGGCATTTGGGGTTTTGTATATTTTAAAGCTCTTCTATTTTTCTTATATTTATATAAGAGGCCTGTGATGAAAAAAATCTACATGATAGGGAAACCTCTGCAGGAGTGCAGATATGAAATGGAGGTTTCATTGGTTGATGTATTAATAAGTGGCGGAGGAGGGCATGGCAACCCACTCCACTATTCATGCCTGGAGAATCCCATGGACAGAGGAACCTGGTGGACTATAGCCTATAGGGTTGCAGAGAGTCAGACACAACAGAAGTGACAGCACATATACACACATGCTAACAAGTGAATGAAGGTATCTCCTGACATTACAACCACATTCCCTTAGTAACAATCTTTAATTTTGTTCATCATTTGATCCAGTATCTACAGTCCTCCATGATACGCCTGAAACCCATTTCCTGCTATTTTCCTTCAGTCATCACTTTTTTCCCTACCAATAATATAAATTGTTTAGAAGTTAGATAAAATCTGAATGTAATTTCTGCCTTAACGTAATAATAGTGTGATATTGGAAAAGCTTCTGAAATTCATGGGAACACATGATTAAAACATGAATAGGATTATGTATACCTTAGAATCTTGGGAGCAGAAATAAGACGGAACGTATCCAATACAGTTAGGCTTCCCAGGTGACTCTGTGGTAGAGAATTTGCTTGCCAGTGCAGGAGATGCAGATTAGATCCCTGGGTCAGGAAGATCCTCTGGAGAAGGAAATGGCAACCCACTCCAGGATTCTTGCCTGGAAAATCCTATGGACAGAGGAGCCTGGTGGGCTACTGCCCATGGGGTCGCAGGGAGTCGGTCACAACTTGGCAACTATAAATAACAACATCCAATAGTTAACTGCACAAACTACTAAAATTACTAAAATCTTATTCACCCCAATTTTTTCTGCTTCTATGCTTTGAAGTTTTTTCACCCCTCTACAAAGTTTTCCAGTATATTTTTCATATATTCAAATTCTCAAAATGAACAGTGAACTGGTTTCAAAGCTTTGTTAAATATTCCCCACTCTATCCACATTTTCTAATCTCCTCATGCTTTCTATTCTGAAATAATGTTTTTGAATTCCCATCGCTTCTTTCAATACTTATGTTCTATGAGCTACTATGAATATTCATGTATATCTTACACACTATGTGGAATTGTAGTCTCTAAGACCAGATGTTTCCCATTCACATGTGTATCACAGAAAGCTCCTAAAATTGTGCACATTATAAACCTTGTATTGTTAGTGAAGAAACTACTTAAGGAAAATATTTGGAAGTACTTTTACAAGTTGTGTCTACTTCAAACCAAACATTCAGAGAAAGAATGAAATATCAAGGCAGTTCAGTTCAGTGCAGTTCAATCTCTCAGTTGTGTCCAGTTCTTTGTGACCCCATGAACTGCAGCACACCAGGCCTGCCTGTCTATCACCAACTCCTGGAGTTCATTCAAACTCATGTCCTTTGAGACAGTGATGCCATCCAACCATCTCATCCTCTGTCATCCACTTCTCCTCCTGCCTTCAATCTTTCCCAGCATCAGGGTCTTTTCAAATGAATCAGTTCTTCACATCAAGTGGCCAAAGTATTGGGGTTTCAGCTTCAACATCAGTCCTTCCAATGAACGCCCAGCACTGGTCTCCTTTAGGACGGACTGATTGGATCTCCTTGCAGTCCAAGGGACTCTCAGGAGTCTTCTCCAACACCACAGTTCAAAAGCATCAATTCTATGGTGCTCAGCTTTCTTCACAGTCCAACACTCACATCCATACATGACTACTGGAAAAACCGTAGCCTTGACTAGATGAACCTTTGTTGACAATGTAATGTCTTTGCTTTTTAATATGCTGTCTAGGTTGGTTACAACTTTCCTTCCAAGGAGTAATTGTCTTTTAATTTCATGGCTGCAATCACCATCTGCTGTGATTTTGGAGCCCCCCAAAATAAAGTCAGCTACTATTTCCCCACCTATTTTCCATGAAGTGATGGGACCAGATTTCATGATCTTGGTTGTCTGAATGTTGAGCTTTAAGCCAACTTTTTCACTCTCCTCTTTCACTTTCATCAAGAAGCTCTTTAGTTCTTTCCTTTCTGGCATAATGGTGGTGTCATCTGCATATCTGAAGTGATTGATATTTCTCCCGGCAATCTTGATTCCAGCTTTGCTTCTTCCAGACCAGCGTTTCTCATGATGTACTCTGCATAGAAGTTAAATAAGCAGGGTGAGAATATACAGCCTTGACTGTACTCCTTTTCCTATTTGGAACCAGTCTGTTCCATGCCCAGTTCTAACCGTTGCTTCCTGACCTGCATACAGATTTCTCAAGAGGTAGGTCAGGTGTTCTGGTATTCGCATCTCTCAGAATTTTCCACAGTTTATTGTGATCCACACAGTCAAAGGCTTTGGCATAGTCACTAAAGCAGAAATGGATGTTTTTCTGGAACTCTCTTGCTTTTTTGATGATTCAGCAGATGTTGACTATTTGATCTCTTGTTCCTCTGCCTTTTCTAAAACCAGCTTGTACATCTTGGAAGTTCATGATTCATGTATTGCTGAAGTCTGGCTTGGAGAATTTTGAGCATTACTTTGCTAGCATGTGAGATGAGTGCAATTGTGCAGTAGTTTGAGCATTCTTTGGCATTGCCTTTCTTTGGAATTGGAATGAACACTGACCTTTTCCAGTCCTGTGGCCACTGCTGAGTTTTCCAAATTTGCTGGCATATTGAGTGCAGCACTTTCACAGCATTATCTTTCAGGATTTGAAATAGCTCACCTGGAATTCCATCACCTCCACTAGCTTGATTTGTAGTGATGCTTCCTAAGGCCCACTTGACTTCACATTCCAGGATATCTGGCTCTAGATGAGTGATCACACCATCTTGATTATCTGGGTTGTGAAGATCTTTTTTTGTACAGTTCTGTGTATTCTTGCCACCTCTTCCTAATATCTTCTGTTTCTGTTAGGTCCATACCATTTCTGTCCTTAATTGTGCTCATCTTTGCATGAAATGTTCCCTTGGTATCTCTAATTTTCTTGAAGAGATCTCTCGTCCTTCCCATTCTATTGTTTTCCTCTATTTCTTTGCATTGATAGCTGAAGAAGGCTTTCTTATCTCTCCTTGCTATTCTTTGGAACTCTGCATTCAAATGGGTATATCTTTTGTTTTCTCCTTTGCTTTTTGCCTCTCTTCTTTTCACAGCTATTTGTAAGGCTTCCTCAGACAGCCATTTCGTTTTTTTGCATTTCTTTTCCATGGGAATGGTCTTGATCCCTGTCTCCTGTACAATGTCACAAACCTCTGCCCGTAGTTCATCAGGCACTCTTATCAGATCAAGTCCCTTAAATCTATTTTTCACTTCCACTGTATAATAGGAATTTGATTCAGGCAGTAGAAGTGGCGCAGGAGTGGCAGAGAGGAGCTACCCCACTCCCAAAGTCAGGAGCGGCGGCTGGGAGGAGTTATCCTACATCCAAGATCTGGAGTGGCAGCAGAGAGGAACTACCCCAAGTCCAAGGTCAGGAGTGTGGCTGCACCTTGCTGGAGTAGATGTGAAGAGATACCCCACGTCCAAGGTAAGAGAAACCCAAGTAAGATGGTAGGCCCTGAGAGAGGGCATCAGAGGTCAGACACATTGAAACCACAATCACAGACAACTAGCCAATCTGATCACACGGACCACAGCCTTGTCTAACTCAATGAAACTAAGCCATGCTATGTGGGGCCACCCAAGATGGACGGATCATGATGGAGAGTTCTGACAAAATGTGGTCGACTGGAGAAGGGAACGACAAACCACTTCAGTGTTCTTGCCTTGAGAACCCCATGAACAGTATGAAAAGGCAAAAAGATAGGACACTGAAAGATGAACTCCCCAGGTCAGTAGGTGCCCAATATGCTACTAGAGCTCAGTGGAGAAATAACTCCAGAAAGAATGAAGGGATGGAGCCAAAGAAAAACAATACCCAGTTGTGGATGTGACTGGTGATAGAAGCAAGGTCTGATGCTGTAAAGAGGAATATTGCATAGGAACCTGGAATGTCAGGTCCATGAATCAAAGCAAATTGGAAGTGGTCAAACAGGAGATGGCAAGAGTGAAAGTCGACATTCTAGGAATCAGTGAGCTAAGATGGACTGGAATGGGTGAATTTAAATCAGATGACCATTATATCTACTAGTGTGGGCAGGAATCCCTTAGAAGAAATGGAGTAGTCACCATAGTCAACAAAAGAGTCTGGAATGCAGTACTTGGATGCAATCTCAAAAATGACAGAATGATCTCTGTTCATTTCCAAGGGAAACCATTCTATATCACAGTAATCCAAGTCTATGCCCCAACCAGTAACACTGAAGAAGCTGAAGCTGAATGGTTCTATGAAGACCTACAAGATCTTTTAGAACTAACACCCAAAAAAAGATGTCCTTTTCTTTATAGGGGACTGGAATGCAAAAGTAGGGAGTCAAGAAACACCTGGAGTAACAGGTAAATTTGGCCTTGGAGTACAGAATGATGCAGGGCAAAGACTAACAGAGTTTTACCAAGAGAACGCACTGGTCATAGCAAACACCCTCTTCCAACAACACAAGAGAAGACTCTACACATGGACATCACCAGATGGTCAATACCAAAATCAAATTGATTATATTCTTTGCAGCCAAAGACGGAGAAGCTCTATACAGTCAGCCAAAACAAGACCGGGAGCTGACTTTGGCTCAGATCATGAACTCCTTATTGCCGAATTCAGACATAAATTGAAAAAAGTTGGGAAAACCACTAGACCATTCAGGTATGACCTAAATCAAATCAAGTCAATTAGGTGCTTCAAATATCTCAATATTTAAAGTCATTTAGGGGATTATGGCAAATTATCACTATAATTTGGAGAAAAGATGACAGTCTGAGAGTTAAAAAGTAAATATCACAATAGAGTGGGTTATATTGTCTTATTTATAAATAAGGCACTCTCAGAGTGAACCAAGGACACACATATAAACTCAAAGGTTACTTTTAGATGGCCAAAGAGTATGTCTGGCTGTATAATCTAAATAATTTTCTGGAAAAAGCATAGGTTAAAAGAGATTAGTAGGAATGACATCTAGAAAAGAAAGAACTAAGGAGCAGAGAAAGTGTCTGCCTTTGTTCACTCCTTCAACAAATAGTTCTTGATCATTAATATCTGCCAGACATGTGCCAGGCATAATACAAGTTCCCCATCTTTCAGAATTAAACAAAGACAAATTATAATTTGATCTGTGAAGGAAATAAATCCTGATATAAAAGTGAATGGAGGAAATTTTATTGAAAGGAGAGAGAAAGAGAGATATTTAAACTGTGAGTTAATGGCTAGAAAGAGACTGGACATAGGAAGTCCAAAGGAAGAAGTTTTAAGTAGAGAAATCATGAGATAAGAAACAGCTCATGTGACTAGTGCATTATGGGGAAAAAGAGCACCAGTGAACAGTGAGGCTGAGATTGTCAGCCTTTTAGAACCAGCTGTGAAAAGGAATGTGTATTTCAATCTGTAATGGAAAGGTGTTGCAAGTGTTTTAGGAATAGAAGAGGTATCATTTGATTTAGTAAAACCAACAAAGAGCAAACAAAAACCCCTTAGTATTCACAATGGAGGGCTAATCAAGGGGACTAAGAGATCAAACAAGGGAAACTATTTGGAGACTATTGCTGAGATCTATGTGAAAAAACTTGTGGACTGAACAAAAAAAAATGGATATAAATCAATGGATCTTTCTGGTAGTATTTCAGAAAAAAAAAGAGGGTCATTTGATCAGCTAGCCAGTCACAATTAGTCCGTTCAGTAGGTAGATCTCTATGCAAAGATAAATTCACTAGACACACATACTTGGAGGTGATATCTATTGCCACCATAAGATTAATTTCCCTCTACCTAATTTGTATTAAACAAGTGACTTTCTGATTGATTTTTTAAATTAAGACTTTTTAAATCTTCCCAGAGACTGTTAATTCAAAGAAATGACTGTTCTAATTATTCTAAAAGTGGCATTGCTTTTTATAAGTTTAAAAACTGACATTTCACTCATTTATAAGCTTTTGATGAGATGATAGAATGACTTAATTCTACTGAATATGATAAAATCTCAGTAAATGCTTTTAACCTCATACTACATTGAAAAAATATTATTTATTCAAAAACTAAAGTTTTCATTAAATAGGTCATTTTAGCAATATGTACAAAATATTATGTATATTTTAGCTCATTGGTAGTAACAAATGAGCATATGAAAAAAGCTTTATCTTTACATCAAAATCGATCTACTTTTCTGTAGTTAATAGTGAAAATACAACATTAAAGATAGCTCTGTGATAGTATGCAAAATAGTGGACAATGGGCCAGAAGCACCAATTTCAAGTTTGATATTGTCAACTTGCTGATTTCAAAGGTTAGTAACCATCACTTGACCACTTTAGGCTATAATTACTTCCTTGTAAAAGGAAGATATTAAATATGATTAATATCTCATTTAGTTCAAAAAGTCCATGTCTTGTCCAATGTGAAATAAAATCTGTTTGTGCAAGAAGGATATAATAAAGACTTGAAGAAGAGTAGAGACTTGGCCATATCAGAATCCAGCTTAATTTTACATGAATGGGCTGGTCAGTTACTCATCAGCCATAAAATGCTTTTTCTTTTCCCCTGCAAACATACTCTGTCACCTACCCATAAAATCAGGACTATTTTAGTCTCAAAAGAGTAAAATTTACAAGAATAGCTATCACATATGTAGTTGCATAAAATTTATTTTGACTTTATAGAAATTAAGAATGAACAATATAAAAATCCATAGGCAACAAGTGAAATTGCTAAATAACTGGTAAATTAATCCTCAAATGTTAAGCAAGGCACTACAACCCACTTTGATTCATTTCTAATTATTTAATCAAAGTTAATCTACTAACCAATGTGCTGTAACAAGCTTATTTGCTTACTAATTAAAAGTATCATGTTTCTAATATGATCATGGATACATTTAGGAGAAGGCAATGGCAACCCACTCCAGTACTCTTGCCTGGAAAATCCCATGGATGGAGGAGCCTGGTAGACTGCAGTCCATGAGGTCGCTAAGAGTTCAGACACAACTGAGCGACTTCACTTTCACTTTTCACTTTCATGCATTGGGGAAGGAAATGGCAACCTACTCCAGTGTTCTTGCCTGGAGAATCCCAGGGGCAGGGGAACCTGGTGGGCTGCCGTCTATGGGGTCGCACAGAGTCAGACACGACTGAAGCAACTTAGCAGCAGGATACATTTAACAAATATTGTTTATCAACTATATACTACTTGCTATACTAAATAACAGCCATTACTTCACTCTGGTGCAAAAGCCAAACAAATAAATGAGGGAAACAGTAGGTTGTTACAAGTAATTTGAAGGAAGTAATCACGATGATATGAAAAACAAGTAATATGGGGATTCTAGCCACCCTCTTATATGACATTATATCCAATAAGCTGATTCACTACAGTTCAGTTCAGTTCAGTTCAGTCCCTCAGTCGTGTCCGAGTCTTTGCGATCCCATGAATCACAGCACGCCAGGCCTCCCTGTCCATCACCAACTTGCGGAGTTCACTCAGACTCACGTCCATCGAGTCAGTGATGCCATCCAGCCATTTCATCCTTGGTCGTCCCCTTCTCCTCCTGCCCCCAATCCCTCCCAGCATCAGAGTCTTTTCCAATGAGTCAACTCTTCGCATGAGGTGGCCAAAGTACTGGAGTTTCAGCTTTAGCATCATTCCTTCCAAAGAAATCCCAGGGCTGATCTCCTTCAGAATGGACTGGTTGGATCTCCTTCCAGTCCAAGGGACTCTCAAGAGTCTTCTCCAGCACCACAGTTCAAAAGCATCAGTTCTTCGGCTCTCAGCCTTCTTCACAGTCCAACTCTCACATCCATACATGACCACAGGAAAAACCATAGCCTTGACTAGACGGACCTTAGTCGGCAAAGTAACGTCGCTGCTTTAAAGTAATTTTGACCCTAGTTGATAGTAAATAAAAGCCACTATAATGTTCTAACAACATGTTTTAATTATTTAAAATCCCATCATTTTGAGATGCATGAACAAACACAGAAACATGTGCACACTTACACACACACACTTGCATACATACACACGTGTGGTGTGTGTTCACAACACCAGTTCACACACACACACACACACACACACACACACACACACACTCTTTCTCCTTCCAGTCTTCCAATCCAAGTTCCTATAAAGATAGTCATGGAGGGGAGAGGAAAGAGAAAGATGAGACAATAAAAGATGTACCATATGACCTAGTTGTCCCTTTCACTTGAAGTTAATGTTTAGACATGGAAAATGCATAAGAAAAATGGTGTGTAGCGTTGTTCCCCACTAGTAGCCATCTCTTTAGATTTCCCAGCTTCACCTTTTTTGGACCCTTATTGTGACTGAAGGAAACTCAACTGACAAGTCAGCAACGCTTCTCAGCCAGAAGCTGGCCAGGGTTGTGAGACGATTCTAGAAGCAACTGATTCCGCACCACGTTCTCTGCTCTTCCTTAGCCCTTTCCAAGGGTCTGGGTTTACTGCTGACTCTTGCATTTTGATGTAAGGTCAAAGAGACAGGGTCACATCCGAAAAGACCTTTTATTACTAAATTGTGCCTTCTCCCGGAAGGCAAAAATGGAGGGTCCCTCAAAGTGCGATTCTGCTACCTAATCCATAAAGGCTGCTGACTCCTTCAGTTCTCAGCGCTGAGGATTCCCTCCCCCAATTCCCTCCAGTCGCGCTTTAGGCTCTGCACCAGTTACTCAATGCTTTTTTTGAAGTACGGCTAGCTAAGCACCGCCTTCCGTCGTGAGTGGCCCGTCACTCTGCCCCGCTGTGCAGTTGTGATTGGCTGGCAAGGCGGTGTCGTTTGGCGCCGCCCCCGCTTCCCTTTGCCGCGCTAGTGGCTCGGGATTTACCCAAAGGTGGAAAGTGGGATTCCAGCGGGCGGCGCTTGGAGCAGGTGCAGACGCATTCCTGTTCCGCAGTTGCTGTTTTTTCTCCTCCAGTCGTTGAGTCTGAGTCAGGAAAGGACTAGCATTTTTCCTTTGCCGCTAGAGCTCCAAGGAACTGCTGCCCAGAACCTAGGCACCTCAGATATCTCTCATCCGTTATTGCGCGGTCACTGTATAAATCACCTGCACATTTATAATCCCGTGAATCTCCCCGCAGCTCAATGCTCAGAGAAGGTGTCGAAAGGGAATTTCAAGAGTTTGAAAGAGAGGGTCTCCTTGGACCGTGGGGAGCTGTCTCAGGTGCTGAAGCTTTCCAGTCGTTGGTCCCTGCCAACACGACACGGAGTCAGGCAGCACGCTCTCATTCCCGGCTCATTCACGGCTTCCCCATGCCTTGGATAAGACTCATTTCAGAGCCGTGAATATATCCCTCCGTATCATGGCCTACGTGAGACACTTTCGGACTTTAGTTTCGGGATTTTACTTCTGGGAAGCAGCACTGCTACTCAGGTGAGTCCACTTGTATTTAACAGTTGGAGAACTCATTCAAGCCTTACAACCACTTGTCATTGCTGAAACCAAGGATGCAACTCGAGGTTGACTTGTTGAAAGTGTCCCTTAAATAGTATTGTTTTCTATCTAACAGTCTGGTTTCTATCTAGCAGTCTGTCTCTTGAGACCTCTGAAATATGTAACTTTGCTTTATTTTCACTAATTAATGTATTTTATTAGCTGGCATCTTCTGTTATTTGCAACTGAGGTTACCCTAGGAAAAAAATATTTCCAAAGCCTAGGATTTTCCTTCTCAAATTGCGTTTATAGTTTCTTTTTTTTTCTAAGTGAATTATAAATTCTGGGTGTTACTCTCGTTTTGAAAGTTAAAAAACATTTAGTTATTAAAAGTGGAACATTACGTACATTTTAGAAGACAAAAAATATCCAGAACATAAGCATTTAGTGGTGAGAGAAATTCTGAATATTATTCATATATCCAGAGGTTAAGTTTAAATGAATAAAATAATAAAGGTTTTGAAAGTACTGTTTCCTAAAGAACTTAGTTCATGGAGACAAAGTGATAAATAAATCACTAGGTATGTTCTATGCCAAGAAAAATCATTTTGTAGAAAGTAATAAAGCCTACTGAACAGCAAAATTGTTCTATGATGTGCTATTTTCTTATCATCTCCAGTCATATTTGGTAGGCTGTTTTTCTTTTTAATTAAAAGAGAAGAGACACTAAGCACAAGATCAGCTAATTTAACCCCATTGTTAATGAAACAATATATAAGCCAATGTAAAATTTATTTTACTATTATAATTACCTTAAAATTTCCATTTTATGGTTCACAAGCTTTTCAAAAAGATTGAAATAAAAAATTTGAGTGCTAAGTTACATGTATAATGATTTCCATTTGATGTATGTAAATATTCTCTCTGGGTTGCTATGTCAATTTTTCATCTTTAAGCACCTTGAAAAATATAGCATATCTCACAAAAACTACCTTTAGGAACCAGGAACTAATTGTGAAGTCTACTATATTTCTGAAATTACTAATTTTTCCTGAAGTAAAGAGTTGAACCATTGTAAATGAGAATATTTTCAGTGAAAAATATTTTAACATAGTAAATTTTTGTAACTTTACAACTGGTACAAATTTCATATATAGTGATAAAAGCAAAGAATGTAGAGCTTTTACATTTATGTAAATTTTATAGAAAAGAGTGGAAAATTCATGTCATAAGATAAGCTGATTATTTTATTATAATTATCTTTTAGTATCTGAGATGATAATATGCATACTTATTTTCTCAAAGAAATCTGAAGAGCCTAGTTGATACTTAGATTTAGGAAATTTAATGTTGATAACTAAAATATTTTGATTGATGAGGTCAAATTTGTATAGTAGAAAATCACCATGATATTTGCTATAATATATTCTTAGAAAGAATCCCTGTTAATTAATATTAAGTAATTTAATTTAAAATCCTTCTTATGAATACTTCAGAAATGTAATCACTCAAAAAAGATATATCCAGTATAGAAGTTTGTGCAATACATATATTCTTCATCATTTTCTTTCACAAATCAAATAAAAATTGTCTCTTTTTTCTCTTAGATAAAAGTAGCTCATCACTCTGAAGAATTTTTAATCATACATAAAAAATCAAATATTTTAATTTTTCAGTGATGGTCCTTGAAGGAAAATTTCCTATAGAAATTTCCTTTTGAAAGTAAAGCTCCCTCTACTGGAAATATCTTATAAAATACCGTTTCTACTCTGCTCACTGAGCCTATTTGTGAGGTATTGAGCAAAAAAGGAAAACAAGTAAAGGAAAAAATAAATTCAAACAAGTATTTTTTTAAGTTCACAAATATATCTGTTTAATTTAAAAATACTATTTCCAGGGAAACTTGGAAGTAAGAACAACAACCAGAAACCATAGATAGTCATAATTAAATAGCATACTAGTAGAAGTGGTTTTTTTTTTGTTTAGTTTAAAACTTTTAAATTGAGATTATGAATACATACAGAAAAGTACAAAAATAGCAAAGTTCTATATAAAGTGGTACAAACGTAGCACTCCCATGTAAAGAGACCATGGATCAAGAAGCAGAATTCTCAGTATCACAGAAGTGTTCACCCTGCTCCCTCTTACCACCATATCCCTTCCTAAGCATTACTTTGCTTGAAGATAATCTCTATCCTGACTTATGCAACAATAAAAATTTTTCCTGCTCTTGAGCTTTCTATAAATACTTATTTGGGTCTGCTTTATTTTATGAAGTGTATGTGTTTTAGCTATGTTGTAGCAAGTAGCAATAAATTATTTTCATTTCTGTATGGTAGTCCATTATGTGAGGGGTTCCCTGGTAGCTCAATTGGTGAAGAATCCACCTGCAATGCAGGAGACCCTGGTTCAATTCCTGGGTTGGGAAGATCCCCTGGAGAAGGGATAGGCTACCCACTCCAGTATTCTTGGTCTTTCCTGGTGGCTCAAATGGTTTTAAAGAATCTGCCTGCAGTGCAGGAGACCTGGGTGCGATCCTGGATGAGGAAGAGCCCCTGGAGGAGGACATGGCAACCCACTCCAGTATTCTTGCTTGAAGAATCCCCACGGGAGCCTGGTGGGCTCCAGCCCATGGGGCTGCAAAGAGTTGGACACCACTGAGTTACTAAACCCAGCCCAGCATATTCCATTATATGAAGACATAACAATTTATCCCTTGTCCTACTGAGGAATATTTGGGTATTTAAAAAAAGTTTTTGGTTAGTGCTGCTATGATCCTCCTTGAGATTGCTTTTTTTGGTGAGTACCTGTGAATATGTGCATTCTGGGGACTATGTGAGTTGGGTCCAAGAGTTTCACTGGGCAAAGAATTGCTGTAATATAGGATAGATATTCAGAGAAGGCAATGACAACCCACTCCAGTACTCTTGCCTGGAAAATCCCATGGGCGGAGGAGCCTGGTATGCTGCAGTCCATGGGATGGTGAAGAGTCGGACACGTCTGAGCGACTTCACTCTCACTTTTCAGTTCCATGCATTGGAGAACGAAATGGCAACCCACTCCAGTGTTCTTGCCTGGAGAATCCCAGGGGGAGCCTGGTGGGCTGCCCTCTATGGGGTCATACAGAGTCGGACACGACTGAAGCGACTTAGCAGCAGCAGCAGCAGAAGGAGGATGGATATGAGTATGTCTAGCTTTAGTAGATACTGCAAGTTTTCTGACACAGTTGTACCTAGTTACGTTTCTGTTAGTAATATATGAAACTTCCTATTGCTATTACTAGTAAAAAATTTTATCAGTGAAGTATTATTATAAACATTTATAGCACTTTCTTAGACTATTATTGCAAACCCACAGATGCAATTGAAGTGTTTACTTTGGCATAATTTATACATTTTAGTAAATGAGTTTTATTAAGGCAATCAGCAGAACAAAAATTTTTACTACTATAGTACAATTAGGCGTATTCATTATCAGAATACACCAGGTATTAGAAACATAGTGCTTAAAAGGGACTTATTAAAGAGGACAATTCTTTTAATAAATACAAGTCAGAAATAGACGTAAGAAATCTAAATTTCCTAGTAGTGAAGTTTTTAAAATTTTCACCCTTTGCTCAGATATTGCTGTTTTTGAAAAAAAATTTTCTTTGGCTTTTGAATTCTAGTTCTCATACTAGTGAAATAAAGAACAAAACACCAGTGTTCAGCTTTCTTTGAAATGTAAATAAGTGATGATTATGAAGAGCTTGCAGAGCAATTTCCAAAAGCAAGAAAAGTGCCAAAAGTATTCCATCTAAATTAATTATTTTCATAACATGCAATTTTGTTTTTCATCTTGGTAGTTTGATAGCAACACAGACTTGCTATTTGGATAAATTATGGTATATTGTGTCAAAAACTGAATGCATGAATTTCAGGCTTTATGATAATCACAAATAAAATATTTTCTTGATTGACTTCAAAGTCTAAGAAAAACATTTTGGCATAGAATGTCTTTTTTTTTTTTTTTTCTTTTGGTATGTTTTGGAAGATGGGGAAAATTCTTTTTAATGTTGGGTCTATTTTCTTATGTAAGACTTTGAAGAAAAATGTACTTTAAGGAATAAACTCCTACTGTTATGATAATTTCTTGTATGTAGGTACTGTAGCAGGATTCTGTACATAATATATGCTTTTTTCCTTTGTTTCTATAAATAATCATACATTTTCCTAAGTATAGAAGGCTCATGGCCCAGTTCTTTAGTCAATGCCTCAAGCAGTTTGCCCTGCCAATTCAGGAAACAGCTTGTAAAATATTTCCTCTTGTATATAATTTTTCTCTCCCTTGATCCCTTGATATACTGAGGCCAGTCAATCACCAAGTATGTGTTTAATGTGTAATGTTAAGCAATTCAGCAAGATTTTTCACCACATTCTGTGCACATGTTTGTGCTAGGTACAGTTTAGCCACGGGTGATCAAGAAATTATCACCTTTCCATTGTGAAACTTAGACCCTAGAAGGAAAGAAAATACAAAGGCCCAAGTGACAAACGAGCAACAGAAGTGACAACATTTTAGGGACTGTGAAACAGGGAAGTTCTCCAGAGAACTGGTACTTGTGATGGATCTTATAAGATGCTTGTTCAATGGGCAGAAGTGAGATATAAAGAAAATATTCTATTTTCTATTCCATTTCCTATCACTAGGAAATGTATAGGAATGTAAAATCATTCCTATGATACAGTCCTATAGTATGCTGAGGGAATGGTGATGGTCAAATTCAGTTGAAATATCTCCAGTTCATTGTTTAATTTCATATCTGCTAGCAACAACTATAGAGCTCACTACAATAATAAACCTGCTGAAAGGTAGAGGAGTTACAGCTTCCTTTCATAATGGAATATGGATAAAATTTAGAAGCAAATAATTTAATTATAACTGAATAGTTATCATTATAGGAATGGCCTTGTAATTTGGCTCAAAAAAGCTCTACAAATCCTTCTCTCTCAGAGGTAGTGTTTACCTCAAAATTATAATTAATCAGAAGATTGCTCATAACCATCAGGAATAGTAAAAACTATAATGTGTAGACAGAGAACAATGACAAAACTACTAGAAGACAATGACAGTCTGCTTGTTTTAGAATTTGGAGATCATGTTTGAATTTATCATCAAAATATGATCTCTCTTAAAACAGACTATCAGGTAGAGGATTTGGATTGTTGGAAGAAAGGATGCCAGTGAACTGGGTTTGGGTGTTTAGAGTCTGAGATGCTGGCAGTAGATCTGTTCTATCTTGCTGTCAGCTGAGAATGCAGAGACCCTGCTTGAACTATAGGTTAAATAGTTAAATTGTTACAAAGGTGATCACACTGTGTGCAAAAAAGAAAAAAAAAAACACAGAAAAAATGTTTATCTGAAATGACCGCAGAACATTTAGAGCAGGCACAGAGAAATACTCAGAGAGAGTTCTGAGCTAAACTGTGGTGGTGGGACTGATCATAAGTGACAAATAAACAGATTTATCATAATTTTATACTGTTGATCCCAAGGACTTGCTTTTATCGATAGCGTATGTTTATCACTTTTCTATAGAGCCTTCAAATGCTCTGTAGGTATGTTATTTACTCAGTAATATCCAGCTGTTTGTGACCCCATGTACTGTAGCCCTCCAGGGTCCTCTGTCCAGGGAAGATTCTCCAGGCAAGAATACTGGAGTGGTAGCCATTCCCTTCTGCAGATTTTCCTGACCCAGGGATCGAACCCAGGTCTCCTACATTGCAGGCAGATTCTTCACTGTCTGAGCCACCAGGGAATCAATGCTCTAATTTCAACTAACCTCATAAACTAGTCCACAATCATGTATGGTATATTTTACCCACTCAAGTTCTCTGAGGAGATTTTTAAAGAAACTATTTTGATGAAGATGCATCTTTAACTTTCCCTTACTTCATGAAGAATATAACATGGAGCCTGTTTGATTTTCCCAGCAAATCTGTCTCTTAAACTCTTCTCCAAAACTCTTCTCCTATCCTGATACTTGGATTAACCGTACTTTATTGAAAATGAACTCCCGTGCATGCAAATGTCCATGTTGAAACATGGTTTGTCTTTCTCCACTAGAAGGAAGCTATAGCTTTGTTTTGCTTAGGAAAATACATCAAGGAGAGAGACAAGTGAGTCACCTTCAGAGAACTGGTTCTGGAGTGAAGGCAGGCATTCTAAGACAGGACCAACTGTTTGGTAACAAGCAGAAAGTGTATGAATAGAAAGAGCTGTTCAGCCACAGAAAATGAAGCTGTTCTAACAACTGCAAGGCAGCCACACACACTTTAGGAAACAAAGTTTGAAATCCTTAGACGTTGGCAGAAGAAGAAACAATAGTAAAATAGTTAATAAGCAGCCTCACTATAAAGCATTCCTGAAATTCAGAATCTCCACACTAGAGATGTTTTTAGAAGGAAGTATTACCAGTTACCTCTCAGACAAGTTAATACACAGAGGCAATAACCTCAGTGGAAAATTTAAGAATATCATAAAATGGAAAATTATCAACATCCTCTGAAATAGTTTGTTGCATGGAATAAGTTCTAATGCGAATGATGAAGAATTCCTAGGAGTTCATGCAAAATTTGCATACAGACAAAAATAACGAATTAGGAATGATAAACTCAGATATTTCTGATCCTACTTTACAAACACTGCCAACATAGGATGGTTGGGCTAACATCAGAGATAACTAGTTCACTCAATATCCTACCTAAATTTGAAAATATCTCAAAAATATCTACAACAGGTAGTCATCCTGTGAACATTTAAATTTCGAGCAATAAGGGCCTCTTTACCTGAAAAGGAAAATATTTATCAAGCCATTTTAATAATAAATAAAAAACAAAATATCATTTTATTTTCTCCTGGCCATAGGAAACTTTTTCTTGCCACGTGTGGTTCCCCCTTCCTGCCAATATTTGTGTATTTTTTTCTTCTTCTTTTTTTAATGCTTGCCTCTTTACTGAAAATGACCCTTGGAGAGTGTGTTTTCTGTTTGAGGCATGTTTTGAATCGATAGCCTTTTCCATGTGGTTGCTCCTTGCATCATGCTTATATGCTCCAGGTCTAGAGTGCCTATAGCTCTAGAATTTCTTTGTAGCATTATAAACATCTATTCAGCAATTACTACATTCTAGGAAGAGTGCAATGTGCTGGAGCAACAGAATCTCAACTTTCTATAATATACCTTTGTGCGGGTGTGTGTGTGTGTGTGCACATCACCTTCACATGTATGTTTTAGATTTTCATGCAGGTCTTGTCTCTCCCTCTTAATTGTTAGTCCCATGAGGACTGGATTGTTTTTGATCTTGCTTTACTACCATAATATTTAATTCAATGTCATGCATGGAGTAGATGCTCCATAAACAACGAATAAATACCGAGATGACACACCTGTCGTCTATCTATAATTTTAGATTTGAATTTTATTTAGATCTGTGTTATTACTTGGAGTGAGAAGGGAATCTTGTGTTTTAGACACCACAAAGGATATAAAATCAAATAAGATGGCTTGGAAGACATTACCTGCTCTGAGAAGAAGTTGTAAAACAGATAAAAATTGTCAGCACCTAGTGGAAAAATAATGGATTTACTTCTCCTTATTACCATGAGAAATTGAAATTTCTATTGTATAGTGCATTATTTCTCAACCTTTTTTTCCCATCACTGCCTCCTAAAGAGCTTTTTAAGAGATATTTTTAGACTTTCTAATTGACTGCATGAAATTATAATATCACTATGTATTATATATTTGCTCATGTGTGGTATATAGATACAAATACATAGAGATAGAGCTGTGCTTTACATGTAAGAAGAATAAAAATTTTCACCCTAGAGTCTGTTTGGAAATAAAAGAATAATCAGTAATATGATATCAAATGCCATAAAAACAAAAAGAAGTACAGAAGATTATTAGTCACCTTTTCAAGAACACTCTAGGTACAAAAGTACATGTGCAAATATGTTATCATAACATGAATGGTGAGTTAAAGAAAAAGGCAAAAAGATTCCCTTTTTAAAAATTAATTTTTATTGGCATATAGTGACTTTACATTGTTGTATTAATTTCTACTGTACAGTAAAATGAATCCGCCATACGTATACACATATCTCTTCCCTTTTGGACGTCCTTCCCATTCAGGTCACCACAGTACCTTAAGTAGAGTTCCTGTATTATACAGTATGTTCTCATTAGTTATCTGTTTTATACATAGTATCGAGTGTGTAAATATGTCAGTCCTTATCTGCAAGAGGCTATAACAAGGGAAAGTAACAGTGGACACAGTGAGATTGATAGTTCCTGATTTGTTTGTTTAATTTTGTGTTTACAGTGAAAGGGAATTTGAGCTTGCTTACATCTTGGAGAAAAAAGTCAGTAGATTAGGAAATACTTACAAAGACACAAGAAGGTTTAGAAGAGAAGAGGCGATGTCACTGATGAGATGAAAAGAAAGAGTTTTCAGAGCGGTAGTTGAAGGGTGGCTTTTCGCTGGGATTAGGTGCAGAATGTGACAGTAGAGACGGGAACTAAGATTTTGTAATTCAGCGGCTGAGCACTCAGTCCTCTCTTTGAAGTAGGAGACAAGGTCATTAGTCTGGAATAAAGATGAACAACAAAGCAGACAGGTTTAGGCTGATTTGGTGGTTACAAAACATAGACTAGAGCCAAGTCCGTGTTACTTCTGCTACAAGGCAGGCTGTGCTCCCAGCTCTCTTAGAAGGGTCGGTCCAGCCTACTACAGCAGAAGCCCCCTTCACCCTGCAGAAGAGGGGGATGAATTCTAGGACATGATCTTTGTTTTTTTAATTGACTGATGATGGGCTTACAATATTGATTTCTGTCATCCATCAACATGCATTAACCATAGGTGTGCATATGTCCCCTCCCTCTTGAGTCTCCCTCCAACCTCCCACTCATTCCCATCGCTCTAGGTTATTACGGAAGCCCAGTTTGAGTTCCCTGAGTCGTGCAGCTAACTCCCATTGGCTGTCTATTTACCTGTGCTAGGGTGTATGCTTCCACGCTGCTCTTCATTCATTTCACCCTCTCTTCTCCCCTACCCTTGTCCGTAAGTCTGTTCTCTATGTCTGCATCTCCAGTGCTGCTCTGTGAGCAGATTCGTCAGTACCACCCTAGATTCCATTTACATGCATCCCCCACTTAGGACATGATCTTTATTCAGGCCTCATTCATTTAGGTGGCAAAGCCAGAGACAGAACCCACATCACCTAATTCAAATGAACTGCTTATTTTTCCAAAAAAGCACAGTGATTTATGTTCTCCTACAGTAGAAAAAGAAAAGATCATACCCTTCTTTAAAAGGTGAAATGTGACTCATTCAGTTAAAATCACAGTAAAAGTTTTAACAGTTTCATAAAAAAAAATCTAAGAAAGAGACCCACTTTCAAACTTTCTGCTCTTCTCAGAGAGCTATACATGCACAGTGTAGGTTTGTACACTCACATCTCTGACCTTTTTCTTTTACATCTTGAAAATAGGTAGTCTTCTCCTATGAGGCATTATCTCCAGGGATCTTGTTATGCTTGATTAAAGGAAAACATATGTTCTTATGGGAAAAGGAAATCATGTCTATAATCCAGAAGCTTTTATAATCTTTTTGTTTCCTGAGAAACTGTAAATGTTTTGCCCAAAATGATTGATGGAAAGGGAAAGAAAGACTGGAGATGAGGCTGAGTGAAAAAAGGGGAGAAGAATGTATGTATACAACCTCAGCTGAATATTAGCTTTAACTAATTGATATAACTAATTAATTTAAGGTAACCAACTGATTTAAGGTACAATCACTGATTGTATCTTGCTAAGATCTTCCCTCTCTTAATTTTTTAAAAATAATTAATTTATTTTAATTGGAGGCTAGTTACTTCACAATATTTAGTGGTTTTTGCCATACATTGACATGAATCAGCCATGGGTGTACACCCTCTCTTAATTTTGAAAAAAATATAATCCAATAAAACCTTGATATATAGTCTCATTTTCACTAGAGGGAATTGAACAACAACATACTCACCACTCTATTTACCTTTCCTCACCACTTTCAATTGTAAACTCCTTTTGGCTGTATTGTTGATTCCCTTCTTCATTCTGCATCATTTCTCTGTCCTTAAAGGAATGTAACAATCAGGTAAATGTAGGGCTTCCCTCACCACGGAAGAAAAGTGTCCAATAATTCAGATATGCTTAAGTCAGAACACATTCCACTGAAAGGTGACATTAACATAAACATCGGTAGTCACACAAAAGGGAATGGCTACCGTAACCTGAATAAGTCAGTGCTCTGCTGGTTCAATATTATTATGGAAAAACCTGAGTATGGCTCCGTTTTAATATTCTGTGTACGTTTATTTTCAGATTCAGAGACCCAGAGATTGATGCTTTAAAATATCATTCTTTTATGCCCTCAATCTGATTAATATGGGGATTTATAAAAACACATTTTATTAGTAAGCCTTCATTGACGCAAGCACGATCAGTTCAAAATCAAGCAGTACTCTTTCTGCTGTATCATTTCTTTTGTAAGTATAACTCAGTTAAACATCTCAAGTAAAAGGATGATTTCTGTATCACTCACTTCTGGCTGGTGGGATTTTACCCCTTACTTTTACGATATTTTTATGAAATTTTGGGTACCGTTGACATAGACTAAAATGAAATTTTATAAAACAAGTTTTATCCACATTTTAAAGGTCTAATAAGAGTTTTGTCAAATAAGATTCAGAAGAGAAATACAGTTCTTAACATTCCCCCTACATTGGTTTGATGTAATCACTTCTTAATTATCACTAGAAAAATAGTTCTGAAACCACATGCAGTGATGTTTGGACAAGTTAAACTGGTTGAGGTATATTTGGAATATAAGAAACACTATACTCTTGGATTGAATTTCAGAATATTCACACTTTATCAAATTGAGCTGTTGTTGTTTAGTTGCTAAGTCATGTCAGCTGTTTCATGACCTCATGGACTGCAGCCCATCAGGCTCTTTTGTCCACAGGATTTCCCAGGCCAGAATACTGGAGTTGTTGCCATTTTCTTCTCCATGGAATCTTCCTGACCCAGGGATGTAACCTGCGTCTTTCTGCACTGGCAGGCAGATTCTTTACCACTGAGCCACCAGGGAAGCCTGTGAACTTGTGTATTAGTGTAATTGTTGATTTAGTTCCAGTGAGATGATGAGTGATGGGATCCAGTCTCTGCCTCAAACCCGAAGTTTCCAGCTAGCAGGGGAGATAGATCATGGCATGAAAGTGTCAGACGTCCACAGTGGAAACCAGTGATTGATAAGAACAGATGGCCTGTAAGAATCCAGTGGAGAAGAGACCAGTTCCCACTCAGTTAAGCTAATCAAGGCAGTGTGGAGGACATGGCATTTAAGCAAAATAACTAATAAACTTCTTTAAGACAAACAAGTGATTGGGGCACATTCTGGGTTTTGAAGGATTACCATTGAAACTCCTAGGGTGCCCTGAGTCTTTCCTGACTGAAGGAAAATTAAGTCTGTTCTTCCAAGGAGATTTTACCTTTCTAATTTTGGTTTTGTTGATGACTCAGTGTCTTTATTGGCTTTATCGTCCAAGAGTGCACCATACTCCGGAGTCAGATAAAAATCCCTGGTCATTTTTCAGTTGCAAAAAATAATGTTTAGAGGTGGTGAAGTGCTTTATGCCTTCTGGGTGTGTGTGTGTGTGTGTGTTAAGTGGACACAATTTGAATAAGAGGGTTTCGAAAGATCGTTTGTAGAGATTAGGGTTTAGAATCAGGCTAAAGGAGGAAGTTTTTTAGGATAAGTCAGAGTGAAAAGAAAGAATACTTATTCTCAGAAGGAAGAGAGGGTCAACATTATTTTTGAGATTCATGATTGGCTTGAACAAATCAAGTGGTATTTCACTGATTTGACAAAAGGTGATGTTGCTAGCATATTTTCCATTGAACTTTGCTATTGGACTTTAAAATGTAATTAGCATTTTTTTTGAAATGCTTAAGTATGCAACTTCTGTAGCAATTGATGTTCAAAACCCACACATCTGTATTTATAATTATGAATTTAATCATTATAGACACTTAGTTAAAACCAGTTTCCAGGTGTTTATGTGAATTCATGTTACTTAAGTAATACATGCTTGTGTTTTCAGTGTGAAAATTCAAATATTTCAGGTAAATCAACACCCTCCCCCACCTTGGTCGCCGCTGCCCTTAGTCCTTTCCTTAGATGAATGACTGAAATGATTTGGTGTGTTTTTTTTTTCCCCCAGATCATATTCCATATATTTATATAAATGTATGTGCACAAAGAGTCGGACACGACTGAGCGACTGAACTGAACTGAACTAATGCGCACATAAAGAAACACAGAGTGATTTTTACATTTTTTAAAGAAAAAAGTTTTAATTAGAGCAGCTATACAGTTTGCCCACTTTATGTGTTTTCTTTCAGGAGGTGAGAGGTCCCATCGAGAATTTGTTCTGACCTCTCACCATCTTCTTATTCATTCTACCCTAGAGGAGAAAACTGAGTCTTCTATCTGAGGAGTTTGGAAGGAAAATCTGGGCAAGTGTAGCCTGGTGCCCGTCTTTGTCCTTTTTACGTGGGGCTTTGAGTGATGTGGGACACGGAGGCATCATTTTCAATTCAATGTTAAGAAGCCAGTGTGTCTTTGGATATCAGATAATTTCCGCCAAGTCATCTTTGTAACATCAATTTGATCCCAATTTTTTTTACTCTTTTTGAAAAAATTTCTTGAGTTGTTTCGTATTTTGAGGAGCTGAGGAGAGGATGCTAATTTGAAGTCTCTTGGATCCTGAGAGTTATTTGAATAATAACTATCATTTTGTACTTGCTATTTGCTTCACTCAATGATATTTCTTTAAACACTTTATGTACAATAACCTTATTTTTATTAAGGCTGTACAAATCTGAAGTGGGATTACATTAGAGATTTAAGAAAAAACACATTGATAGCTATCTAGGTGATCTTAAATTTTTATTGATGCCAACAACGGTACATCAGATAGTGGTGGCTCATAAGAAAGATGTGTCAGTAATTTAAGTACAGACCATGAAGTTCCCTCTTACAATGACTGTTTATGCTGCCTTTCAATGTATTGTATAGACTGCATTTAAACAGCATTGCTGTTTTCCTCTCTCCTTCCCCATCTCTTCTCTTTCCATTTGTACTTACTTCCTTGGTCACCTCGTCTAGTCGCAAGGCTTCACATATCATATATTTGTCTATAGCACTTTTCAACAATAAAAAAAAAGATGTTCTTACAAAATCAGTCCCCGGCGTCTTGCTGTAAACTTGCTTCACTCACTGTTTCCCCCATTTCAGTTCATCGAATCTCTTCAGTTGTGTAGGCCAAAAATATGAACTTCTCCTTGACTACTCTCTTTAATCTGTTAGAAAATCATCTTACCTCAAGCTTCAGAATACATCCAAAATGTGACCAATTTCCATCACCTCCAATATGACAACTTGGTCTGAGCCACCATCACCTGAATTCTGATGATAATCTGACTGAATCTCTGCCAAACATCTGGGCCCCGCTCTAGTCTGATTTAATAGATCAGTCATGGTGATTCTTCACAAATGAAAGGCAAGCCATTCCATGTTCCTACCCATTGCTTTAACAATTTCCATTTCACTCAGAGTAAAAGCAATTTCCTTATAAAGACTCTTAAGTTCACAAATGGTTTGTTGTTCCATTTAATCCTTTGATCTGATTTCTTGCTATTATCCCCTCCTTCTAACTTGATTCTGGTCCCTTTTGGTTCTGGGAATATATCAAGTGTGTCCCTGGCTTAGTTAGACCTTCGCACTGGTTGCTCTTTCTATCTGGAATAGATACTTTGCTTCAGGTGGCCACCTCCGTGATCTCCTTCAACACGTGGATAAAGCGACCCTTCCTCAGCGAAGCTTACCCTAACAACTCTATGTAAAATGTTCCCAGGTCCCCCAAGACCTGTCACTTCTGATTATCTTTTGCTTTGTTCTAAATTTTCCTTCCTTTCAAAATAGTAAAGAATCTACTACTTTGTAATAGTTTTTGTTAATTATGTCCCAGTCTGCTGAAATATAAGCTCACGGAAATAAAGGATTTTGGTCTGTTTTGGTTTTTGCTGAATTCAAAGCCTCCAAACAATGCTAGGCATATTGTACATTTTTCAGCATCTAACAAAGAGAAAAAGTAAGTGTGGGTACTGAATGCATCAGCCTTCCTTTTTTGTCTTGCCTTGTCCATGACAAGTTTTAAACAAATTCTTGTATTTTTAAAATCCTTTACTATAATCTTTTTTTTCCAAATATAATTTGCTCATGGATTAAAAATCAGATGGGACAGAGAGCTGAAACATTGTTCATAGCCCATGTCCATCCCATCTTCACTGCAATTAATTGTCCTTCCTAAGAACAATCAGTTTTAAATGTGTTTTACTTATTCTGAAGGCCTCTTCCATAACCTGAACAATATTCTTCTATTATTACTGCTTTATGTTTTGTTTCCTTTGCCTTTAGTTACAAGAAATGCTTCTTGAAAGACTCACTTTCTTTTCCCTCACACTCTGAATTCTATGCACCTATTCTAAACTTCACGCCCCTGTGAGCCTGATAGCAAAACGACCTTCCTAAATTTCTTACTTCCAATAAAAATGAGATTGTTTCCTGATGGTTTTCACAGAGAACTCATCTGAAGAAATCCCACAGCTACTTTCTAAGTTGTGTCAGCTCCTTCCACGGTTCTGTTTCCTGGTTTACTCCCTCATTTCACTGCAGTATCTTCTCCATGATTTTCTCAAGGGAACATTTATGCAGGTATACTGCTCCATTCCTTGAATTTGTGGCTGCTTAACAACTTCTCCTTTGATCCATAGATTGGCTGTAATACTGGATTGGGTATATGGAATGAAAGAACAAGCCAGCAAGAACTTTGCCGGCTTTTTCTTGTTGTCTGGTAGCATATACAAATGCCCATTTGCCTAAAGCTAGTCTTGTCTCATTCTTTTGTGTTTTCCTTTTTCTTTCAAATTCCTTTGGGATTGTGTCTTAAATCTTAATGTTTGGCAATTTTTCAATGATAGGTCTACCATAATTCTCTATTTGGACTCAGTGGGCTCATTCACTTTGAAAATATATGTTTTTTAAAAATTTATTTATTTTAACTGGAGGCTAATACTTTACAATATCATATTGGCTTTGCCATACATTCACATGAATCTGCCATGGGGATACATGTGTTCCCCATCCTGAACCCCTCTCCCACCTCCCTTCCCATCCCATCCCTCTGGGTCATCCCAGTGCACCAGCCCCTAGCATCCTGTATCATGCATCGAACCCGGACTGGCGATTCGTTTCACATATGATAATATACATGTTTCAATGCCATTCTCCCAAATCCTCCCACCCTCGCCCTCTCCCACAGAGTCCAAAAGACTGATCTATACATCTGTGTCTCTTTTGCTGTCTCGCATACAGGGTTATCATTACCATCTTTCTAAATTCCATATATATGCGTTAGTATACTGTATTGGTGTTTTTCTTTCTGGCTTACTTCACTCTGTTTTTACCTATTTCTGAAAATTCTCCCTCACCTCTGTCTCTCCATTTGTCTCTCTATTTATTCCTCTTTTCTCATCTTGCAGAACTTGTAGGAATCTCTTATTTGTTGATATCTCCTTCCTGTTGTCTTGTAATTAAAGTTTATACCTCTTTTGGTACATTTGGTATTATTTTAAAAAATATTACAAGAAAGCGGGAATAAATACACACGCTTGCTCTTAAAACTATTTAAAAATATACATTTCATTATTTACATATTTATACTTAGAGCTTTAACCATCTGAAAGTAGTTTATATTCATGCTATGAAATAGATCAAATTGATGTTATTTTTGCTAATAATATATGGTTGGTTGTTGCTGTGCTGGTGGTCTGAAGCTGTTCCTTCTGCCTGAGACCTCCTTGCCTTTGCTCCCACTCAGCTCACATTTCAGCCTCTCAGAAAGTCTTCATCCACCGTGCCATCCAGCATGGCTGCTCTCATTTATTTTGTTTTGTCATCCTGGCTAGTTTCTCTTGAGAACTTGGAGCAATCTCTAATCATCTTGATTACTTACGTGTTCCTTTCTTGTCTGTTTACATACATACATTTATATGTTACATACTAAATAAAATACAGAAGAACAAATCCTCTTTGTCTTAACTTGGCAAGCTGTTCATTTTACTCTTCTATCAAATTTTTGAAACTTTTTTGTTGATTTATTCTTAGATTCCTAAAAACGTGCTTTTGTTGGTATTTGGGAAATTCAGTGTACTTTTACTGAAACACTTATGCCTACAGTGATTCGTGTAATGATATATGTGTATAAAACTAAAGATTTAAGTTTATAATTTTAAACTTAATTATTGTAAATGCCCAATTCACAACTTTGCACTTCTCAGGTTAAATAAAATGATTTACCAAGAGTATTTAAAGGGAGTAAGAGCATGAACTATAATCTTCAGAAGTTTTTGCTGGAGCTTGCGCCTGATCTTTTCAAGGGACATATTTTTTTTTTGAAAGAACATACAAAGTAGCATCTGGACAAAGGCTCTATGTGCTCTACTTCCCAAAGAGACAGCAATATTCTAAATCAAATAAAGGGTGCTTTTATTGCTCTCTGGAGCTACAGTAAAGTTGAAAGAGCTGAATCACTGACTTTAGCAGATAGCATCATTGGGAAAACATATCCTTACTTGAACTGCTCTCTTGAAGACCTAATGTCTGTGAAAATAATAACACATTATATGATTTATTGAAAGCTTACTGAGTTCCAAGTCTTCTTGGTTATGTATATAGTTTATCCATCTTATGACATATTTCAAGTACTATTTATTCATTTATTCCAAAAAAAATTATATAATATCTCCTATTTACCAATCAGTGTTCTAGGATTTGGGGATACAGTAGTAAGTAAGCAAAAATTCCTGCTCTGATCCCTATGATGTTGTCCTCTAATAGAGGAAAACATTAAATTAAGAGGGAATAAATAGTAATTTTAGCTCATGATATATTTTATGGAGAAAAGTAAAAGAGAAACAGAAAGGCAAGAGAGACTATGTGAGAAGGGAAGACATTTTCTTTTTTGAAATGAATTTTTATTGGAGTATAGTTGATTTACAGTGTTGGGTGAGTTTCAGGTGCACAGCAGAATGAATCAGTTGTACACGTGCATGTACATATGCATGCTTTTAAAGATTCTTTTCCCATATGGCCCATGACAGTGTATTGAGCAGAATTCTCTGTGCTATCCAGTAGGTTTTTATTGTTTGCTTTTCATATGTGTAGTATGCTTAGTCACTCAGTCATGTCTGACTCTTTGTAACCCCATGGACTGTAGCCTGCCAGGATCCTCTGTCTGTGGGATTTTCCTAGGCAAGAATACTGGAATGGGTTGTCATTTCCTACTCCAAGGTATCTTCCTGACCCAGGGGATTGAATCTGGGTTTTCTGCAAGTCTCCTGCATTGCAGGCAGATTCTTTATCCACTGACCCATCAGGGAAGCTCATGTAGTAGCGTATATATGCAGAAGGGAAGACAGTTTCAAGGAGACCTTTTGAGTGAAGACTTGAAGGTGATGAAAGAGCAAAATGGTAGATTCTAGATGAAACTGCCCTAGCAGAAGAAGTGGCAAGTGTGAGGGCCCTTAGATGCCCGCATGCTTATTAAAACTCTTCAAAGGAACCATCCAGCAAAAATCATCCCAAATTTTTGTTTCTCAATGGAGATGACCTATTATACTGGGTAAGTTTTTCTTAGATGTTTTAAAACCATACTTTAATTCAACAGGTCCAAAATTGAACCCACTATCACAACTTTCAAAGTTGGTCTCCATTTACACACTATCTTATATTGGTGAATGGTGTTTCCATCCATTTGGTTGCTCAAACCAGAAAGCTAAGAGTTGATGTCACTTACCTACTGCTGTGTAACACATGATCCTGAAATGTAGTGGGTTGAAAGAAAAATGAATATTTAGTCCATGGGTCAGAAATTCAAGAACAGCTTAAGTATTAACAGATATTCTAGGTAAGAATCTTTCATTAGGCTACTGTCAAGATGTCAACTTTGGTTGTAGCTATGTGAAGGCTTGACTGAAGTAGAGAATCTGATTTCAAGGTGTCTCAGTCAGATAACTGGTGAGTTGGTGAATCCACTTGATAGAAACTCTTATTTTCTTCCATGTAGCTGCTTGAGTGGCTGAGGAAGAGTAAATAATCCAAAAGAGAGCTGAGTGGAAATAGCAACACATTTTATGATTGAATTACAGGATTCGCATCATCAAGCAGTTGCTTTGCATAGGGAACATTCAAGAGGAGGAAGATTAAGCTCCACCCTTGAAGAGAAGAGTGTCAAAAAATTTGAGTAAACAGTTTGGAAGGTTGTACCAAAGGAGCTGAAGAAGATAGAGATGTGGTTGGATTACTGATAAAATTAGAAAGTAGGACAAACTGGATGGATATGAATATGATATGTGGAATCCAAGAACAGTCGAGTTATCAAAGGTTTTCCTCCCCCAAAATGTAAAGATGGAGTTGCCATTAGCAAAATCTGGGGAGAATGGAAAAGAAACAAGCTTGTGTGAGAATAGTAAGAGTTTGCTTTATGTTTGCTTTTATTAGAGAGCTAGGCTGCTTGCAATCTGTGACTATTTTATTCCAATTTCAGAAATAGTGAGGATTTCAAGGGATGGTTAGCTTCCTGCTAAGACCTCTGTACTTTTGATTCTTTCTTACTCAACAGTTGTAATTCTTTGTGCTTTCAAACCAACTCATAGGTATTCACTCCTTTTTATGTCCCTAAAATCCATAAAGCTTTCAAAATGTGTGCACAGATTGCTAACCACTCAGCTGATACTCTGAAGTTTGCTGCCATCACTAAAATACCTGGTTTACTTCTATGAGTTTACTTGGTCTTAGATCTTGTGCTGTGCTGTGCTGAGTTGCTTCAGTTGTGTCCGACTCTTTGTACTGGAGCCCACCAGGTCCCTATGTCCATGGGATGCTCCAGGCAACAATACTGGAGTGGGCTGCCATAGCCTCCTTCAGGGGAACTCCCCACCCAGGAATCAAACCCCATCTCCTATGTCTCCTGCACTGGCAGGGAGATTCTTTACCTCTAAGTCACCCACCAGAGAAACCTGTCTTAGATCTTAGCCATATGATTTTTTTCCACTGTGTTTTTAGCTCTCTAATGCATGGTTTTGTTTCATTTTCTTTTGAACTGAGTCTAGTGTTTTCAGTGCAAAGTTTAATTTGACTTAAAATATTGGGTTATAAATTCAATATCTGACTGGCCTGGGGAGAAAACACCTTGCAGTTTCTTCATCTGTAATACACAAGTAATAATATCTTGCTAGAAAAGTTGTTATGAGAAAAAAAATGATACCATAATTATATGAATCTTGTGCTTGAAAGATCAGGAAGCAACTCCATTTTTATTGTTCAGTTCAGTTCAGTTCAGTTCAGTCACTCAGTCATGTCTGACTCTTTGCAACCCCATGAATTGAAGAATGCCAGGCCTCCCTGTCCATCACCAACTTCCGGAGTAACTCAAACTCATGTCCATCGAGTTGGTGATGCCATCCAGCCATCTCATCCTCTGTCGTCCCCTTCTCCTCCTGCCCCCAATCTCTCCCAGCATTAGAGTCTTTTCCAATGAGTCCACTCTTCTCATGAGGTGACCAAAGTATTGGAGTTTCAGCTTTAGTATCATTCCTTCCAAAGAACATCCAGGACTGATCTCCTTCAGAATGGACTGGTTGGATCTCCTTGCAGTCCAAGGGACTCTCAAGAGTCTTCTCCAACACCACAGTTCAAAAGCATCAATTCTTCGGCGCTCAGCCTTCTTCACAGTCCAACTCTCACATCCATACATGCCTACTGGAAAAACCATAGCCTTGACTAGACAGACCTTAATTGGCAAAGTAATGTCTCTGCTTTTGAATATGCTATCTAGATTGGTCATAACTTTCCTTCCAAGGAGTAAGTGTCTTTTAATTTCATGGCTGCAGTCACCATTTGCAGTGATTTTGGAGCCCCCCAAAATAAAGTCTGACACTGTTTCCACTGTTTCCCCATCTATTTCCCATGAAGTGATGGGACCAGATGCCATGATCTCAGTTTTCTGAATATTGAGCTTTAAGCTAACTTTTTCACTCTCCTCTTTCACTTTCATCAAGAGGCTTTTTAGTTCCTCTTCACTTTCTGCCATAAGGGTGGTGTCATCAGCATATCTGAGGTTATTGATATTTCTCCCGGCAATCTTGATTGCAGCTTGTGCTTGATCCAGCCCAGGGTTTCTCTTGATCTACTCTGCATATAAGTTAAATAAGCAGAGTTAGGTTAATTAAAATATCCCAGGCCTCACCAAAATGCAGGGGGAAACAATATCACTTTAAAATGATAATCATATTTCACTGGCACATTGCTCACAATGGTAAGAATTAAGATCACAGTATTCTTTTAATTTTTATTTATATCTCTGAATCTCCAAAGATGTTCTAGAATCTGTTCAATCGTTCAGTTCAGTCGCTCAGTTGTGTCCAACTCTTTGCGACCCCATGGACTGTAGCACGCCAGTCTTCTCCGTCCATCACCAACTCTCGAAGCTTACTCAAACTCATGTCTATTGAGTTGATGATGTCATTGAACCACCTCATCCTCTGTTGTCTCCTCCCCCTCCTGCCTTCAATCTTGCCCAGCATCAGGGTCTGTTTCAGTGAGTTGGTTCTTTGCATCAGGTGGCCAAAGTATTGGAGTTTCAGCTTCAGCATCAGTCCTTCCAATAAATATTCAGGACTGACTTCCTTTAGGATGGACTGATTGGATCTCCTTGCAGTCCAAGAGACTCTCAAGAGTCTTCTCCAACAGCACACTTCAAAAGCATCAATTCTTCAGTGAGCAGTTATCTTTATAGTCCAACTCTCACATCCATACATGACTACTAGAAAAACCATAGCTTTGACTAGATGGACCTTTGTTGGCAAAGCAATGTCTCTGCTTTTTAATATGCTGTCTACGTTGGTCATAACTTTTCTTCCAAGGAGCAAGCGTCTTTTAATTTCATGGCTGTAGTCACCATCTGCCGTGATTTTGGAGCCCGACAAAATAAAGTCTGTCACTGTTTCCATTGTTTCCCCTTCTACTTGCCATAAAGTGATGGGACCAGATGCCATGATCTTAGTTTTCTGAATGTTGAGTTTTAAGCCACCTTTTTCACTTTCCTCTTTCACTTTTGTCAAGAGGCTCTTTAGTTCTTTGCCTTTTGCCATAAGGGTGGTGTCATCTGCATACCTGAGGTTAGTGATATTTCTCCCTGCAATCTTGATTCCAGCTTGTGTTTCCTTCAGCCCAGAGTTTCTCATGATGTACTCTGCATCATGAGAGTATTTAACTCTCTTATATGTACTTTACATATAAGTTAAATAAGCAGGGTGACAATATACAGCCTTGATGTACTCCTTTCCCGATTTGGAACCAGTCTGTTGTTCCATGTCCAATTCTAACTGTTGCTTCTTGACCTGCATACAGATTTCTCAGGAGGCAGGTCAGGTGGTCTGGTATTGCCATCTCTTGAAGAATTTTCCACGTTTGTTGTAATCTACACAGTCAAAGTCTTTGGCATAGTCAATAAAGCAGAAATAGATGTTTTTTTTGAACTCTCACTTTTTCGATGATTCAACAGATGTTGGCAATTTGATCTCTAGTTCCTCTGCCTTTTCTAAACCCAGCTTGAACATCTGGAAGTTCATGGTTCATGAACTGTTGAAGCCTGGCTTGGAGAATTTTGAGCATTACTTTGCTTGTGTGTGAGATGACTGTAATTGTGCGCTAGTTTGAGCATTCTTTGGCATTGCCTTTCTTTGGAATGAAAACTGACCTTTTCTAGTCCTGTGGTCACTGCTGAGTTTTCCAGATTTTCTAAACTTCCTGTGTCATCACAGCAAACAGTGCTTTCTCTTTAGGACGGAATGATGCCTTAGTGCAAAATGCTCAAAACTCCACGTGTTCTCAGATGTCTCAGTTTCTCTTTAGTTCTGCTGTAAAGAGACTAAAACCATAAAGAACTGGGAAGAACTGGCTCATCTCTCCCATTCTGGGTTTTATTTTTCAAACTGAGGCTTGAAGTGTCAATTGCTTGTTCTGACAACTCAGAAACTTCCAAGTAATGATGTGTGATATATTTTTTTTGCCCCCATTAAGAATTGTAATCCCATGGAACTGGTTTCTAAAGCCAAAGAATACATGTCCAACTGTCTTTCTCTTATATACCCCAAACCTTCTCTACTTGGGAGTCTGAGCATGATTTATTCCCCACAGGTCGCTTTTTCTTCTGTGCAAACCAACTCAGGAAAACAGATGCACAAAGATTTGTGACCCCAGCTGCCAAGACTTGTCTCAAACCCACATTACGTTTCCTAGCTACAGCTTTCACATTTTCCTCTCAATTTTAAGGTGCATTTTAGCAGGCAACTGATTGCAGCCATGAAATTAAAAGACGCTTATTCCTTGGGAGAAAAGTTATGACCAACCTAGATAGCATATTCAAAAGCAGAGACATTACTTTGCCGATTAAGGTCTGTCTAGTCAAGGCTATGGTTTTTCCAGTAGTCATGTATGGATGTGAGAGTTGGACTGTGAAGAAAGCTGAGTGCTGAAGAATTGATGCTTTTGAACTGTGGTGTTGGAGAAGACTCTTGAGTCCTTTGGACTGCAAGGAGATCCAACCAGTCCATTCTGAAGGAGATCAGCCCTGGGATTTTTTTGGAAGGAATGATGCTAAAGCTGAAACTCCAGTACTTTGGCCACCTCATGTGAAGAGTTGACTCATTGGAAAAGACTCTGATGCTGAGAGGGATTGGGGGCAGGAGGAGAAGGGGATGACAGAGGATGAGATGGCTGGATGGCATCACTGACTCGATGGCCTTGAGTCTGAGTGAACTCTGGGAGTTGGTGATGGACACGGAGGCCTGGCGTGCTGCGATTCATGGGGTCGCAAAGAGTTGGACACGACTGAGCGACTGAACTGAACTGATACTCATCTTTAAAATATCTATATTTAGTGGTATTTAGTGGTTATTTCTGTTTTCCAAACTTGGATATATTTTACTTTCTTGTCTCATTGAAGAGGAAGGGAGGGAATACAAGAGAAGGGAAAGAGACTTATCTTTTTGATGAATTTTGATATTTGATTTTAATGCCTAAGAAAATAAGTTTCTGTCAGTCTCTAAGAAATTGAAGTCTCTGAACTTCAAGTGGCATATCATTATAAAAATAAGAATATATAAGATTCTTAAGTGAAAAAGTGTTCATTGATGTGAATGTGTATGAGACCACATAGAATTTCTGAGAAAGTTAATAGTAAATTTAGTATTTGGTACAGCATAGAAAAGATAAGCCAAGTGTGGGAGGCAGGCAGTGCAGAGATTTTTCATAAACAGAAGACTCCTAAAATATCCGGAGATACTTCCTTCAACAGTATTGATCATGAGTGATTTGCTAACAACTTAGTAACTTGCTGTAAATACAACAATTGTGTTGAAAGTATGAGGTTTAGACCAAAGAAAAAAGTTTCCTATCCAAAATTCATTCTAAATACATCTTAGATTTCTTCTTACTGCCTCCCCTTACCCTGAGTTTCTTTCTTTTTAAAAATATTTTTATTTCATATTGGATTATTTTGGGCTTCCCTTGTGGCTCAGCTGGTAAAGAATCCACCTGCAATGCAGAAGACCTAGATTCAATTCAGGTCTTGGGTTGGGAAGACCCCTTAGGGAAGGGAAAGTCTACCCACTCCAGTATTCTGGCCTGGAGAATTCCATGGACTATAGTTCATGGGGTCGCACAGAGTCAGACACTATTGAGCGACTTTCACTTTCACTTTTCATAGTTGCTTTACAATGCTATGTTAGTTTCAGGTGTACAACACAGTGATTCAGTTATGCACGTATGTATTCTTTCCCTTTAGGTTATTACAGAATATTGAGTAGAGTTCCCTGTGCTGTACAGTAGGTCTTTGTTGGTTATCTGTTTTTTATATTGTAGGATGTATGTTTATCCCAAGCTCCTGATTTATCCCTCCCTCATCCCTTTCCCCTTGGTAACCATAAGTTTTTTTTTCTACCTGTGTGAGTCTGCTTTTGTTTTGTAAATAAACTCATTTGTATCATTATTTAATATTCTACATATAAGTGATGTCATATACTATTTGTCTTTCTCCATCTGACTTACTTCACTTAATATTATAATATCCAGGTCCAACCATGTTGCCGTAAATGGCATTATTTCATTATTTTTAATGGCTGAGTTGTATTCTGTTGTATGTATGTACCACGTCTTCTTTATCCATTTCTCTGTTGACATTCAGGTTGCTTCAATGTCTTGGCTATTGTTAACAGCACTGCAATCAATATTAGGGTGTGTATATCCTTTCAAATATATGCCCAATAGTGGGATTGCTGGATCATATGGCAGCTCCCTCTACCCTGAGTTTTAATAACTTAAGAAGCATAGTTTTGAATATGTATATAGAGATGATGTTGACTATTTAAAAATTAAACTAAGATCCCAGATTGGTCATGTGGAGTGTCACACTATGCCTGCATATATTTATTACCATCAGCTCTCTTAAATGATTACAGTTCTTTGAAGACAGTCTGCTACAGTCTACAGTGCTTTTCAGATATTACTTTCAGATATTACTATAATTGGAAGAAAGATCTAGAAAAAATATATCAGAGCAAGAATAGTAGGTGACTGGAAGCTGTACCCATATGCACAGCCTCCATCACTTTCAGAAGCGAAGGGATAGCCTGTGTAGAAATGCTTTTAAGCCAAATTAATCAATGTAATTTTGCTGATAATTCCTTTTGAGTTAAAACTATGAATCTTTAGAAGTAAAAGATTAAAATTAAAATGAATTTAAATTAATATTATAAGATTAAAACAATAATTTATTAATCTTAAAAGAATCAAGAACTATTTCATCTTATTCAAACAATAGTATTCTTGATTTCATTATTTATTCAAATAATTTCATTTTATTCAAACATAATATTCTTGGTTTTAGTATTCCGTTATTAAAATAATTTCATCTTATCCAAAGATAATAATCTTGGTTTTATTATTTAATTATTCAAATAATTTGAGATGGGTGAGAGCAGATAGTTCTTGGTAATAGAGTTTAAGATATTCCACCGGGAATTTGGGACAGTGCAGGTATAATGTGTGTGTATGTGTTCTGTGGAAGAGGCTCAGTTACTATCTGGTAAGATGGTGGTGAGTCATCTTGCTTCTATTCAGATACGTACAGAGAGGAAGCAAGTAGAACACAGCATACAGTTGCTACTCTATATTTCTCTATGTTAAAAGTCAAGTGCAGAAATAACCATTAGTGGAATCATACATTAACCACAAAAAATATTATATGCTGATTGTGTAATCCTGTTATCTTCCCCTAGGGGTGCAGAATTCCTGGGGTTCTTAAGTAATGTGATGACACACTATACAAACTACAATATAATATGTCTTTAGCATGTTAGCACTGACCACTAGCTTGAATGTGGGGTAATAATTAGAGAAAAAAATATACAGTGGACATCTCTAACTACTGGGAAATATTCACTGTCTTATTCTGCACATTAGTCCAAATATGAAACTTTTATAATAACCCAGTACAATCAATAAATGATTGCTTGATAGGAGATGAAAAGTTTTTTATTTAATGTTCTTATTCTATTCTAACCCTTAAACTTTTTTTTAAGTGAAGGATAATTGTTTTACATAATTTTGTGGTTTTCTGTCATACATCAACAAGAATCAGCCACAGGTACACCCATGTCCCCTCCCTCCAAGAACTCCCTCCCATCTCCCTCCATACCCCACCCTCAGCCTGTTGCAGAGCCCCTGTTTGAGGTCCCTGAGTCACACAGAAAACTCCTATTGGTTATCTGCTTTACACATGGTATTGTAAATTTCTGTGTTACTCTCTCCATACATCGCCCCTTCTCCCTCCTCTCCTCCACCTTGTCCATTGGTCCGTTCTCTGTGTCTGTTTCTCCACTGCTGCCCTGAAAATAAATTCATCAGTGCCATCTCTTCAGATTCCATATATATGTCAGTGTATGATATTTATATTTCTCTTTCTGACTTCCTTCACTCTGTATAATGGGCTCTAGTTTCATCCACCTCATTAGAACAGATTCAAGTGCATTTCTTTTTATGGCCAAGTAGTATTCCATTGTATACATGTACCACAGCTTTTTAATCCATTCATCTGTCGACGGACATCTAGGTTGCTTCCATGTTTTAGCTATTGTAAATAGTGCTGCAGTGAACATCGGGGTACATGTTTCTTGCTCAGTTTTGACTTCCTCAGGGTATATGCCTAGGATTGCTGGGTCTTATGGTAGTTTTATTCCTAGCCTTTTAAGGAGTCTCCATACCATCTTCTGCAGTGGTTGTATCAGTTCACATTCCCACCAGCAATACAAGAGTGTTCCCTTTTCTCCACACCCTCTCTGGCATTTATAGTTTGTAGACTTTTTGATGTTGACAATTTTGACTGGTGTGAAGTGGTATCTCATCGTAGTTTTGATTTGCATTTCTCTGATGATGACTGATGTTGAGCATCTTTTCATGTGTCTGTTAGCCATCTGTATGTCTTCTTTGGAGAAATGTCTCTTCAGCTCCCTTTCCCACTTTTTGATTGGGTTGTTTGCTTTTCTAATATTGAGTTGTATAAGCTGCTTGTATATTTTGGAAGTTAATTCTTTATCAGTTGTTTCCCTTGCTATTATTTTCTCCCATTCTGAAGGTTGTCTCTTCACCTTGTTTGTAGTTTCCTTTTCTGTGCAAATGCTTTTAAGTTTAATTAGGTCCCGCTTGTTTACTTTTGTTTTTATTTCCATTACTCTAGAAGGTAAGTCATAGAAGATCTTGCTTTGATTTATGTCGTGGAGTATTCTGCCTATGTTGTTCTCTAAGAGTTTAATAGTTTCTGGTCTTAAGTTTAGGCCTTTAGTCCATTTTGAGTTTACCTTTATGTATGGCATTAGGTAGTGATCTAACTTCGTTCTTTTGCATGTAGCTGTCCAGTTTTCCCAGCACCACTTATTGAAGAGGCTGTCTTTGCCACATTGTATATTCTTGCCTCCTTTGTCAAAAATAAGTTACCCATAGGTACGTGGGTTTATCTCTGGGTTCTCTGTCTTTTCCACTGGTCTATATTTCTGTTTTTGTGCCAGTACCATACTGTCTTGATGACAGTAGCTTTGTAGTATAGTCTGAAGTCAGGAAGGTCGATTCCTCCAGCTCCATTCTTCTTTCTCAAGACTACTTTGGCTATTTGAGGTCTTTAGTGTTTCCATATGAATTGTAAATTTTTTTGTTCTAGTTCTGTGGCCATTGGTAATTTGAAAGTGATCACATTGAATCTGTATATTGCATTTGGTAGTATAGTCATTTTCACAATATTGATTCTTCCTACCTAGGAACGTGGACTATCTCTCCATCTGTTTATATCATCTTTGATTTCTTTCATCAGTGTCTTATAGTTTTCCATATACAGGTCTTTTGTTTCCTTAGGTAGATTTATTCTTAGATATTTTATTATTTTTATTGCAATGCTGAATGGTATTGATTCGTTAATTTCTCTTCCTGATTTTTCATTGTTAGTATATAGGAGTGCAAATGATTTCTGTGTATTGACTTTGTATCCTGTGACTTTGCTGAATTTGCTGATTAGCTCTAGTAATTTTCTGATAGTTTCTTTTGGGTTTTCTATGTACAGTATCATGTCATCAGCAAACAGTGCGAGTTTTACTTCTTTTCCATTCTGGATTCCTTTTATTTCTTTTTCTTCTCTAATTTCCATAGCTAGGACTTCCAAAACTATGTTGAATAATAGTGATGAGAGTGGACACTCTTGCCTTGTTCCTGATCTTAGAGGGAAAGCTTTTAGTTTTTCACCATTGAGAATTATGTTTGCTGTGGGCTTTTCATATATGGCCTTTACTATGTTGAGGTAGGTTCCTTCTATGCCCATTTTTTGAAGCATTTTTATCATAAATGAATGCTGGACTTTGTCAAAGGCTTTTTCTACATCTATTGAGATGATTATATGGTTTTTATCTTTCAGTTTGTTGGTGTGGTATATCATGTTGATTAATTTGTGTGTATTGAAGAATCTTTGCATCCTGGAATAAACCTGACTTGCTCATGGTGTATGAGCTTTTTAATGTGTTGTTGGATTCTGTTTGCTATAGTTTTGTTGAGGATTTTTGCATCTATATTCATCATGATATTGACCTGTCATTTTCTTTTTTTGTGTTGTTTTTTCCTGGTTTTGGTATCAGAGTGATTGTGGCCTCGTAGAATGAGTTTGGAAGTGTTCCTTCCTCTGCAAATTTTTTGGAAGAGTTTTAGAAAAATAGGCATTGGTTCTTCTCTAAATGTTTGATAGAGTTCCCCTGTGAAGACATCTGGCCCTGGACTTTTGTTCTGGGGGAGGTTTTTGATCACTGTTTTAATTTCAGTGTTTGTAACTGGGTTGTTCAGAATTTCTATTTCTTCCTGGTTCAGTCTTGGTGGCTGATCTTTTGTAAGTATCTGTCCATTTCCTCTAGGTTGTCCATTTTATTAGCATATGGTTGCTCATAATATTCTGTTATGATCCTTTGTATTTCTGTGTTGTCTGTTGTAACTTCTCCTTTTTCATTTATAATTTTATTGATTCAATTTTTCTCCTTTTTTTTTTTTTGATGAATCTGGCTAGTGGTTTGTCAATTTTGTTTATCTTCTCAAAGAACCAACTTTTAGTTTTATTAATCTTTGCTATTGTTTCCATCATTTCTTTCAATTATTTCTGCTCTGATTTTTATGATCTCTTTCCTTATGCTGACTTTGAGGGTTTTTAGTTTTTCTTTTTCCAGCTGCTTTAGATGTAGGTTAGGCTGTCTATTTGATGCTTTTCTTGCTTCTTGAGGTATGATTGTATCACTATAAACCTCCCTGTTAGAATTGCTTTTGCTGAGTCTCATAGGTTTTGGGTCACCCTGTTTTCATTGCCATTTGTTTCTAGGAATCTTTTGATTTCTTTTCTTATTTCTTCAGTAACCTCTTTGTTATTTAGTAACGTATTGTTTAATCTCCATGAGTTTGTGTTTTTTGCTATTTTTTTCCTGTAGTTGGTATCTAGTCTCATAGCATTGTGGTCAGAGAAGATACCTGATACAATTTTAATTTTCTTAAATTTGGTGAGGCTTGATTTGTGGCCCAAGATGTGGTCTATACTGGAGAATGTTCCATGTGCACTTGAGAAGAAAGAGTATTCTGCATTTGGATGGGAAGTCCTGAAAATATCAGTTAGATCCATTTGGTCTAATGTTTCATTTAAGGTTTATGTTTGCCTATTGATTCTCTGTTTTGATGATCTGTCCATTGATGGAAGTAGGGTGTTGAAGTCTTCTACTATTTTGTGTTGCTGTCAATTTTTCCTCTTATGCCTGTTAGTGTTTGCTTTATGTATTGAGGTGCTCCTATGTTGGGTGCATAAACGTTTGCAATTGTTATGTCTTCTTGGATTGATCCCTTGATCATTATGTAGTGTCTTTCTTTGTCTATTAGGATATTCTTTATTTTAAAGTCTATTCTGTCTGAAAATAAGGATTGCCACTGCAGCTTTCTTTTGCTTTCCATTTGCATGAAATATCTTTTTCCATCCTTTGGCTTTCAGTCTGTATGTGTCTCTAGGTCTGAAGTGGATCTCCTGTAGGCAACATATATATGGGTCTTGTTTTTGTATCCATTCAGTCAGTGCGTATCTTTTGGTTGGTGCATTTAATCCATTTCCATTTAAGGTAGTTATTGATACGTATGTTCCTATTAACATTTTCTTGATTGTTTTGAGTTTGTTTTTGTAGGTCTTTATTTTCTCTTGTGTTTACTGGCTATGTAAGTCCCTTTAGTATTTGTTGCAAGGCTGGTTTGGTGGTGCTGAATTCTCTTAACTTCTGCTTGTCTGTAAAGCTTTTGATTTATCTGTTAATTCTGAATGAGATCTTTGATGGGTATAGTAATCGTGGTTGTAGGTTTTTCTCTTTTAGTACTTAGTAAATATATCTTGCCATTCCTTTCTGGCCTGTAGAGTTTCTGCTGAAAGATCTGCTGTTAATGGGTTTTCCCTTATATGTTACTTGTTGCTTTTCCCTTGCTGCTTTTAATATTCTTTCTTTGTGCTTAATCTCTGTTAGTTTGATTAATATGTCTCTCAATGTGTTTCTCCTTGAGTTTAACCTGTAGGGAACTCTCAGCACGTCTTGGACTTGATTGACTATTTCCTTTCCCATGTTGGGGAAGTTTTCAACTATAATTTCTTCAAAAATTTTCTCAGTGCCTTTCTTTTATCTTCTTCCTCTGGGACCCCTATAACTTGCATTTTGGTGCATTTAATACTGTCTCAAAGGTCTCTGAGGCTTTATTCAATTATTTTCATTCCTTTCCCTTTATTCTGCTCTTCAGCAGTTATTTCCACCATTTTATCCTCCAGTTCACTTGTCTGTTCCTCTGACTCAGTTATTCTGCTACTGGTTCCTTCTAGAGTATTTTTAATTTCAGTAATTGTGTTGTTCATCTCTGCCTGCTTATTCTTTATTTCTTCTATGTCCTTGGTGATTGTATTAACTGTGTTAAATGCTTCTTACATTTTCTCCATTATATTTTCAAGTCTTTGGAGCATCTTTACTATCATTTTTTTTTTTTTTTGGAGCATCTTTACTATCATTATTCTGAATTCTCTTTCAGGGAGATGACTTATTTCCTCTTCATTTATTTGGTCTTGTGAGTTTCTACTTTGCTTTCTCATTTGTGCTGTATTTCTTTGTATTTTAATCTTTTTTTTCTTTCTAACTTGCTCCACTTGGGGTCTCCTTTACCCAGGCTTTAGGGTTGTGTTACTTCTTCCTTTTGATTTTTGCCCTTGGAGGGAAACGTTGGTTGGGTGGTGTGTGTTGATTTCTTGCTGGGGGTGACTTGTGCCTGTGTTCTCATTTCAGGGAGCTTAGCCTGTCCCCCTGGAGGCCTGGGGTCTTCTGCTGTCACCTAGAGGTTGCTTTGTAGGAGTTGTTCTGTATCTTGATGAGTTTTTGATGTATTTGGGGGGAGGCTTGTGATTTCCCCATCTTACTCCTCTTCCATCTTCTTCCCAGCCTCTTATTCTAAGATTAATGTTAGATGTAACATTTGAAAAAATTATTTTATAAGTAGGTTAATAAAAGGTATTAGGAAAAGACAGACTTTTTTGGAAGGTAGGTACTGTATGAATGCAAGCAATTATCATTAAAATTTAGCATTTATCTGCCTAAAAAAATCAAATTGCTTCTATTTTGTTAAAAGTGTAAGCATGCAGTATGAATCTTAATTACATTTGTTGCCCTTCACAGTTTTCTTTCTTTAATGTGCTATATAATACTTAATATATCTGAAAATATAGGTAGCCAAATTTTGAAAATGATCAATTAACATTTGTCATGTTGATATTTAACTCATGTTGATATTTCTCTCTTTCTCATTCCTCTTTCTTCTCTCTTATTGGTAGAATATTTACTGTTAGTTAATTAAAATTGTTGACTATTAATTATGGGGCAACCCAAAAGGTAAACTCTGTATCTTTTCTTTTAAAAACAAATCTTTACATTACTTACAAGAAAAGAGTTTTTAGAGAGTTCTACAAAATAGTATTATGGGAATTAGCTGTTACCATGGGAGTAAACACAAGTAAGTACCAAGCAGAGAAAGATGGATGGAACTGTGAGCTCCATCCATGGTGGTTCTTTAACTCATAAATACAATAAAACAAATACAAAAAGAAATCTGCGAAGACAGTGTCAGAACAGTGATAGCAAAATTAATGGAATACCAACTTCTGTAAACTCCTTCGTCCATGAAAGCAATGAGAAAACTGTCAAAAAAAAGTGACAATCAGCTTTTTCAGAACTCTGGTAATTAATCAGAGACTTGCAGTAATCCATGAAGTAGTTTAATCAAGGAAAACGTCTGAACCTTGGTAAGAACAATGGGATTTCTGGCTTGTAACTTGCCGTATTCCCTTCCTTTTTCCTGAGCTCCTTAGTAGCATTGTAAGCCAATAGCACACAGTCACAGTCAGAACAGCAGCCTGGTAGTTACCAGAGGGGACAGAATGGAGTTTGAATTTCTTTAAAATCATATTCTTGGGAAATTGCCCTGATTTTACCTGTCTGGAGGTTTTCTGGGAGACTCCATTTGCTTTTTCCTGAAGATGTTTGTGTATTTCTTAACTTCACAGGTACCTGAGGCAGTAGAGATCAGTAAGTGTAAACAACAGCCTAACCAAGAAGCTTGAAAGAAAAAGCAGCGGAATGATAAATATCCCTAGGGGTTTTGAAAAGTCCCATATATTCCTGGGCATCTAGAAGTCCACACATATGTCTGTGGTCATGAGATCCAGTATAGTGGGCTGAACTGCATCTTTCCAAAATTTGCATGTTGAAGTTCTAACTCCCAGTATCTCAGAATGTGACTTTATTTGTTGATAATTAAGGTGTAATGAGGTCATATTGGTAGACTCCAACCTAATGTGACTGGTGTCCTTCTGGGAAGAGATTAGGACACAGATACACAGAGAGGAAGGACCATGTGAAGACACGGAGAGAAGATGGCCACCTAGAAGCAAGGGAGGGAGACTCTCGAAGGAAACTAACCCTGCCAATACCTTGATGTTGGATTCCTAGCTCCCAGAACTGTGAGAAAATTAATTTCTGTTGTTTAAACCATTAGCCAGTGGTACTTTGTTAAGAGAGCCCTAGCAAATGAATACCAAGAAGACTCTGTGCTCCCTCCAGGGTCTTTGGGTCTTTTGTGCAAATAGGAAGTAAGGCTACAGCAGCTTCATCAACTGCATGACTCAATGTTGAAGAATGGCCCCGTGAGCTTAGGGCCCCCAGAAAATACTGGGAGACTTACTGGCCCTAGGAGTTAAAAAAAATCACTGTCGAATTATTAGTTGGTCTCTAAGTGAACTAAACAGATATTCCCACAGTCATATATTATAAAGAATGTAGATTTTACCGAATTAGTTCAGAAAAGTCAAATAATAGCCAAAGACATAAAATCAGCTTTTTAAAGTACTTTCAAAGAACTAAAGGATACCATGCCCAAAGAACTGGAAAGAAAGTCATGACAATAGTATCTCACCAAATACAAAATACCAGAGAGATGGAAACTACAGAAAGACACAGATGTAGAGAACAGACTTTTGGACTCTGGGAGAAGGAGAGTGTGGGATGATTTGAGAGAATAACATTGACAGATGTACCTTACCATATGTAAAATAGATGACCAGTGCAAGTTTGATGCATGGAGCAGGGCACCTAAAGCCAGTGCTCTGGGATAGCCTGGAAGGGTGGGGTGGGGAGGAGGGAGGGGGAAGGGAGGAGGTTCAGGATGTGGGGGACATGTGTGTACCTGTGGTCAATTCATGGTGATGTATGGCAAAAACCATCACACTATTGTAATTATCCTCCAATTAAAACAAATAATAAAGAAAATGAATTGCAGGAAGAACCAAAGAGTAATTCTTCAGTTGAAAAGTAGAGTAAAAAAATTCACCAGAAGGCTTCTGTTAGATTCCTATGACTGCCATTAACAAGTCAAACTGGGTAGCTTAAAACAACAGAAATTTATTTTCTCACAGTTCTGGAGTCCAGATGTCTGAAATGAGTTCACTGGGCTCCAGACAAGATGTGAGTAGGACCGCCCACCCTCAGAGGCACTAGGGGAGAATCTGTGCCTTCCTCTTCCAGTCTCTGTTGATCACTGGAATTCCTTGGCTATGGGCACACCGCTCTGATGTCTGCCTCTGTGGCCACACGGCCTTTCCTCTTCCACTCACAATCAAACATACCACTGCATTTCTCTTCTAAGGCTACATGTCACTGCATACAGAGCTGACCCAGATAACCTATGACAACCTTCTCCACAAATGCAAAATGTGAGTGCTTGCCAGTTCAGGGTATTATTTTTTAAAAGTTGATGGGCAGAGTATCGAGATCCAGGTAAGCTGGGTTTTTTTGTTGGTAAAAAATGTAGAATTTTATTTTCTGACAACTGGAAGGAAGGGTGTTGCAAAAGAAACCCAGGGAATAGTTTAGAAGCAACAGTATGTAGTCAGGAGAGCCCCCAAAATGCCCTTTCCTGCCCACTGTTCTTGGGCTACGGAAAATGAGCAAATGCTGAAGGACAGGCAAAAGTTTCTTAAAGCCAGGTGGTAGGGGAAAGTTCTAGAATTATTGAGAAGAGAGTAGGTTTTTTATTTTTCTTTTCATGATGATTATTGTGACCTTAGAAAAAACTTTCCAGAGATAACCGTGGCAAGGGGTTCAACTGACCAGAAGTGATCAGAGATAAAGGATTACAAAGTAATATGGAGGCAACAGAATAGGGAGAGAAGAAGCTTCTGTTTAGAGAGAAAGCAAGAGAGACAGAAAGACAGTTATTGGGAAGGTAACTGACTTAGACTGTCCAGAACTAGATACATCCTCTAGAACAGGACAAGAGTTAATAGGTGCTGTTAGCTGTGATACTATACTCTCATAAATATTGTTCTCACATTATCATTGATATTAGATTTTACAGTTGTGTTTATTAATTACTGAATACAAACAATGCGGGAGACCCAGGTTCGATCCCTGGGTCAGGAAGATCCCCTGGAGAAGGAAATGGCAACCCACTCCAGTACTCTTTCCTGGAAAATCCCATGGACAGAGGATCCTGGTAGGCTACAGTTCATGGGGTTGCAAAGAGTCCGACATGACAAAGCAACTTCACTTTCACTTTTCATATGACTGTAGTAGGTAATTTAATGGTTATGGTTCTACGCCCATTTTCACTACTTGTTGGAAATTCTGGCAGGAGGAATTTAATAACTTGATACTTCTGAGAGTGACCACAAAGGTTCAGAGTTTGATAATGCTCTGAGTGACAGAGCTGGGAGGATGTGATGACTGACAACCTCTAGGAAGTAACATCAGGTCAAATATATTTATATATATATCAAACATGTGTCCTCAGAAAGTCTGCTTCACTTTCAGAGCAAAGCTCTGTAAATAAAAAGATTCATTTGACACTAGCAAGCAGGCCCAGACCTTCTGGGGACTAGCCTAGGTAAACGAGGAGCTGGATGGGGGTGCAGTCACTTGTGGGCGTCTAAGGAACATGTTTGAATGAAAAAAATGCAATAACCCTCTACCTTTCCCAGACACAGCTTCTCATTGGATAATAGCCAAGTACACAGACCACATTTATGGTAATTTCTCAATCTCCATGCACACATTCTAGACCTGAACAAAATGTATTGTATAAGAGAGACACAAAGTGAAAGCAGAATAAATTTAACTGAACATGTTACTAATGTAGGAAGCACTCATTCTGATTGATGAAAAGAACAGTATTGTTTAATATTTAGGGCAGAAGTTTATTGCTGTTAAGAAAAATTCTCAAAACCTAAAAGGTAGTGTGTTTTCCCTCTATAAAAGCTATAGGAGCTGTATTTTACAGCTGAACATTCACATTTTCTTATGCTTGAATCACAAAGGGTAATTTTAGCTAAACATTGCAATCAGAAATAAAGTTTGGGTAAATACACATTTTGAAAGCCTAACAATTTGGAGTAGCTTTGTATCCAGACTTAACACAAATATTGTCACTGCTAAATACATGTGAACACTTGTAAATCCTGACTGTAAATCTATAAACACCTGTCATGATAATATTCATTCTACAGTATATGGACCTTTTTGGGGGTTTGATTTCAAAGGTACTTTTTGCTTTGCATTTTAATTTTACATTTTAAGGTAACAACTGTTAGGAAGACTTTTTGATAAAAATCTTTTTTTTTTTCTCTCATTTTCAGTTTGGTTGCAACAAAGGAAACAGACAGTGCAAGGTCTCGAAGTGCCCCAATGTCACCTTCTGACTTTCTAGATAAATTAATGGGGAGGACGTCGGGGTATGATGCGAGAATCAGACCCAATTTTAAAGGTAATTGTTCTGCTTACTACAATATATATGATTAAGCAAGACAAATTTCCAAATTGATTCCCCCCCGAATTCTAATACTTATTTCCAGTAATCCTCCAAGCACCATGTTGGTCAAAGAAGAAATATATTCTGGTGTTAATAGCTATCATACTTTGTCTTCTTTGGATTGTACAACATTACGTTGGTTTTAAGTGTACAGCTTCATGATTCTGTTTTTTATACATTATGAAGTGATGGTCACGGTGACATAGTTAAAAAAAAACCTTTAGAGAGTTTGTGGGGGAATGAACACATGTATTGAATATATGCATGGCCAAGTCCCTTCACTGTTCACGTGAAACTGTCACATTGTTAATCAACTATACCCCCATACAAAATAATTTTTTTTTAAAGCAGAAAGGTGACAAAAGAAAACTCTTAGAAAATACCTAGATAGATGATTAGGCAATAGGAAAATGTTTTTAAAATATAAAATTCTTGGGAAAAACTTGTGTGTTTGACCTCTCAGTAATTTATAAATTTTGTAAGAGGAAAACAAAATAATCTCGGTAGAGACATTCTCAGACAATTTGCAAAAATTAAATAAGAATATTCAATCTAATTAACAATCAATAAAAACCCTAGATGTAGACATTTTTCTTTAAACAAAATTGTGATACTTATTTGTATGATTTTGTGTAATTTCTCTAAGATATAGTACATTTAAAAAATTTTGATTTACTTGAGATTAAATATTTTAAATGTTATTAAGATGCATTACACAAAATAATTCTCTTAAATTACTTTAAATTGGTCCTGAGCACAGATAGGATGGTCTCTTCCATTGAAAATTATGTTAGTAAATAATTAAATATAAATGTTAGCTATTTGTAAAACTAAATATTTAAAGACATTAAAACACTTAGGCGTCTAACTTACTAAGATTATTATTTTTTTTCCTTCCATGGGTTAATCAACTATTCTCTTTCCCTCCAGGATAGTCATAATTCATCTTAAACCTTTCTGAGAATCAGGTTTCTCCAAGAAAGACTCTGTGCCTTTACCATAATCGGAGTATGAAATCTGTTATGTCTTAGACCTATTGAATATAATGATTTTGAACTATTATAAAGAATGCATTTAATAACTATAATTGGGTTTAGAAATAATCTGGGAGTCTGCTAAAAAAGAATTGGCAAATAAAGCTCCGTATCTCACTAAATTAATCATTCAAAACAAATCAGAGTTTTGTACAAATCATTATTTCAAAAATTTGGTCTTAGGCAGAAGAAGTGATGTGTATAGAAGCAGTTATTTCCATTTTGAAAAGCAAAAATAATAGGTAGATGCTAGTACTTCTTTCCTGGGATTTGAAACGTTTCCTGTAGAACTTTCTATTTAGGGAAAAGCAGAAATGGAAGAGGCACAGTTTATCAGGCAGAAGCCACACAAACTACAGAAAGATGGTGCTCCAAGTTGCTAGGCAGGTGCTACTTTATACGTTTATCTGTTTGTTGTTTTATGACAGTAGTAAATATCATGTACCTGAACTTGGTAAAAGCTAAATTGTCCAAAAATATTAGTGATGAATAGCTTCAACAGTCCTTTGGCACAATTCTACTTCTTAGAGGCAAACACTCCAAAAGGAAAATTGGTAATTTGCAGTGAGCATCTGTTTAATCTCTGATGGCTTTTTAGGCCTCTTACAAAGAAGGTGTTATGACCTTTGCACTAACTCGACTGCTAATTGGATGCCTCCGTTCTTGCATTCCGCCTCTTCTGTTTTGCTTTTTTTTGGCCAATGATTTCTCTTCCTGCAGGAGCAATATTTATTCATCTTGTTCACTCTCTTTCAGTTGTTAGTTTTCTGGCATGTAATAGAAATGCTCTGTAGTTTAGGAGGGACCAAGTCCATTTGCCTGGGTGCTGATACGTGTTCTGTCTGCTGTGTGTGTGCAAGGAGGTGGCTTTGTGCTATTTCTCTCTCAGGGAAAGGACATGTGACAGAGATGGTTCTGTCCTGGGCACAGCTTTGTTTCAGCTGAGGGCTGAGTTGCTAGGCTTTGGTCTGGGGTTCTCCAAATGCCAGAATAGAGATGACTTTAGTTTTGAGGTACTGTCAGGAACTCTTTTTTTCCCAATCTTTATTTTTTTGTAAAGAGAAGTTGAATAAATTCTGGAAATCTAATGCATAACCTTGAGGTTATAGTTAACAGTACTGTATTATATACTTAAAATTTTTTTCCTGAAGTACATTCTAATTTATTAAAATTTTTTTTGAAGTATAGTTGCTTTACAATGGTATGTTAGTTTCTACTGTATAGCAAAGTAAATCAGCTGTCCATATAAGAATATTCCCTCTTCCTTGGATTTCCTTCCCTTGTAGTATACCACAGAGCACTGAGTAGAGTTCCCTGTACTATACATTAGGTTCTCATTAATTATCTATTTTATGCATAGTATCAGTAGTGTATATATGTATATATGTCAGTCCCAATCTCCCAGTTTATCTCACCTCCGCAATCCCCCTTGGTGTCCGTGTTTTCTGTTTTGCAAGTAAGTTCATCTATGACATGAAGTGAAGTGAAAGTTGCTTAGTTGTGTCCGACTCCTTGCGACCCCATGGACTATATAGTCCATGGAATTCTCCAGGCCAGAATACTGGAGTGGGTAGCCTTTCCCTTCTCCAGGGGATTGTTCCAACCCAGAACTCCCATTGCATTGCAGGCAGATTCTTTACCAACTGAGCCCCAAGGGAAGCCCAAGTTCATCCATACTATTTGCTAATAGAGTAGATCTTAAATGTTCTTACCACAAAATGAAGTAGTAAGTATGTGACATGATGGAGGTGTTAGCTAATGCTAAAGTCATAATCTTATTGCAGTATATAAGTGTACCAAATCAACACATTGTATTAATACATTTTAAGTTTATACAATGTTGTGTGTCAATTTTATCTCAATAAAGCTGGAAAAAGAAAACACTTAAAAAGTTAGCATTGCTTACAGACTCATATTTCCAATCACCTTCATAAATTATGTCTGCAAAAAGGAGAAAAAAAAGTGCATCCTCCAAACCCATGGAAACCCCAGGCCAGCCCTGCTCTAGGGGACGATGGATGGGGGCAGGGAGCTTTTTGGGACAGGTATCCATGCCCTCTGCTACTCCATCTAATGCCCCACCTCCTTTCCTGTTGATGGTGACTTTGAATTTTGTGCCTCTTAGCGTGTTCGCTTCCTTCTCCATGTTGTTCTAATCATCACTTATTTAGGCTTTTCTCTGTTTCATATCTCTTCTGCCCTCTATATTTTATATCATTCAACCAATGCTGACTTTCCTGTCATTCTCTTTGGTGTGATATGTCTAGTCTCATTTTTATTCACTAAGATCATTTTTATGTCCTCGGAAAGTAAGACAACCATGCTCAATCTTCCTTCTTGAAAGAGAAGCTTCCAGGAGTCGTTTGAAACTAGAAGCCAGTTTAACAGATAAAAAGCAATCAAATAGCAAATAAGAGGATGTCCATAGGCAATAAAATATTATTTCACCAGACTTTTGCTTGCTTTTTCTAGATTTTATTTCTTTTCTTTGACTCTCTGGTTTAGGCCCTCAGTTGGTCTTTATAACCTTAAATCTAATCTGGATCCAGGCAGCAAGGACTGCCAGCAGTCACCTGTTTGTGTATTCCCCCTGGACATTTACCGCATTGGTGTTTTTTTATTGTTTCCAGGGACCACTCCCTTTATCCAGGAATAACACTGTTGCCTTCACTATGTCTTTGTGTTTTCTGTCTTTTCATCTGTGATATTCCTCTGTATTAATCCTTTTATCCCATTTCATAAATCCAATTTTCATATAGTCTATTCTGCTATAACACATTGTATCCCCAGAATGGTATACGTACCCAGTACTCATTTCTGCCCATTTTTTTTTTTCAGGGAAAGTGTTAGAATCTCTGTATCCATTTTAATTATTCCTATCCATCCAGACACTACTTTTCTTGAATAAAATTCACAGTTGTTCTTTTGAAAAAGCTGTATATTCTATTTGCATTTTTATATCATGCAAGGTCATTTTAACAAGAAAAATCCCTAATAATAAATCTTTCTAGAACTGTAGACTAACACCTGAAAGATTCACAGATTTAAATTCTGCACCATATGTTTTTAGATTTTGTTTGATTATTCTTTAATATATTCTTTCTGTAGTGGTTATTTCCCTTTTTTTATTTTAAAACAATCTCAGACTAACAGACGATTTGCAAGTATAGCTAGCACAGACTATTTTTTCCCCAAACTGCTTGAAAGTAAGTTGTTGACCTGATGCCCCAATGGTTGGGTGTATCATACAGATAAGAATATTCTCTTAGATAGCCACAGTCTGATCACTGAAACAAGCAAATTAACATGGATATATTGTGCTCAGTCGTGTCTGACTCTTTGAGACCCCTTGGACTGTAGCCCGCCAGGCTTCTCTGTCCATGGGATTTCCCAGGTAAAGATACTGGAGTGGGTTGCCATTTCCTTATCAAGGGGATATATTGCTACCATCTAATTTAGAGCTCCCATTCAGATTTTATCAATTATCTAAATAATGGCTCCATAGCACAAGAATCCAGTTTAGACTCATGTCTTATGTTTCATGGGTCATTTCTCATTGTCTCCTTTAGGTAGAACAGACCCTCCTTCCTCTGTCATGATCTTGGCATTTAAAAAATATTATTCCTTTATTTAACAGAGTGTTTCTCAATTTGCAATAGTCCAATGTTTCCTCATGATTCAGTTTAGATAATGCATCTTGACAGGAATATCACAGAAAAGATGCTGTGTTCTAATTGCACCTTATTAGATTTTGGACCTTGTAAATTTTTACCATGACTGAGGATGTTTGTTTTGATTAACTGGCTAAGTGGATTCCTGATAGAATGTGTCCCTATATACACACATATACATGTAAATATTCACACACACACATGTTAATTTACATCTGTGTATTTATATCTCTATCTATTGAAAACCATGTGTTCTCGCTGATAGCTATACTACCATACATTTATTCTAGTTTTTGAATTTCCATGCTTTAACTCCTTCATTTGACAGTAAGGCTCCCATTATTTTCTTTCTTTCTTTTTTTTTTTTGTTTTATTTATTTATTTTTATTTTATTTTTTTTAATTTTTTATTTTTTTTAAATTTTAATATCTTTAATTCTTACATGCGTTCCCAAACATGAACCCCCCTCCCACCTCCCTCCCCATAAAATCTCTCTGGGTCATCCCCATGCACCAGCCCCAAGCATGCTGCATCCTGCGTCAGACATAGACTGGCGATTAAATTCTTACATGATAGTATACATGTTAGAATGTCATCTTTCTTTATTTTAATGCACTGGATCTTGGTTGTGGCGTGTGGACTCTTAGTTGCAGTATGTGAGACCTAGTTTCCTGACCAGGGATTAAACCTGGGCCCCCTACATTGGGAGCGTGGAGTGTTAGCCACCGGACCACCTGGGAAGTCTTGACTCCCATTGTCTTTAATATGATTACATGTTTGATCAGTATATAACGAATCTCCTTTGTCTGTTGCCACTCCCTCTCCTGCCTGAGAGTCCTGTTCAGATGGTTACTCCCCTTGCCAGGATGCCCCCATGTGGACACGCTCCTCACCCTTCTCTGGTTCTAATATCCCACACCTGGCTGCCTCATTCAGGCTTCAACACCCAGTGCTGTGAAATCCTCCTCACCCTGCTCTAGCTGACCACACTCCCCGCAGCCATCCCCAACTTGAAGCCTATTGTGCACTGCCCAAGTGAATGGCTTTTGGCTACATTTTTTCAGGAATAAAAGGTAAGGGGAAGAATAAATGGAATCCAGGCCATCCTTTTCAAACCTTTTTTCTAGTATCTGAAACATAATTGAAAATATGGATTTAAAGTCATCAAATATTCTTTTGTCAATCAAAATAAAATATCTTTCCTCATGACATGACTATTATATATATAATAAAAACAAACATAAAAACAAAATCTAAACAGATTTTTAAAAAATTTAATCTTTTGATTGCTTTCTTATATCTTTAATAAGGGTGAGACTTTAATGCAACATTATATTAAAAATTTTTAGAGTCATTTTCATGAACACTTGGATTTTTTGTGTGTGTGTCTATTTGTTTGCTCTGTATCTGCCTGGTGAACAATTTTTCCCCAACATGAATCACAATAATGTAACTGCCAAGGCTTTGCTTTGTACTTTGCCATTTTGCCTTGGTCCACCTCTGAGCTTAAAAGCCACATTCTATTTAAGAAACATCTAAAAGAAAACATGCTGCTGAAAACATCTGCAGCTACTGTCATTTGCTTTTCAGGCCAGTGATGGCTAATGTAGTGAACAGTTTTAAAGCGCAACTTGCCATATAGCAGTTATTTGTTCTGTTGCTAAACATACAGGTATATCAGATGGATGTAATAGCTTTTGCTTTGGCACAGAAGTAACAAATTGACCAACAACTGCTAAACAGGTGCTGTCTGTAATGGCAATAGAAGTTCTACAGTCTTCTCTGAGCATCATTTTCTATACAACATTTTAATGCTGTATATATAATCAGTTCAGTTCAGTTGTTCAGTTGTGTCCAACTCTTTTGTGACCCCATGGACTGGGGCACACCAGCCTTCCCTGTCCTTCACCAGCTCCTGGAGCTTGCTCAAACTCATATCCATCAAATCGGTGATGCCATCAAACCATCTCATCCTCTGTTGTCCCCTTCTCCTCCTGCCTTCAATCTTTCTCAACATCAGGGTCTTTTCCAGTGAGTCAGTTCATAGCATCAGATGGCCAAAGTATTGGAGTTTCAGCTTCAGCATCAGTCCTTCCAATATATAATAACAGTGAAGGTAAAAAGACTTCTCCATGACCTGCCATGATCTGACATGGACCAGAAGCTTAACATGTAGAATATCTGCTTTATAAATATTATGGTAGTGTATCTATCTTGTTCTTGGTAACCTATCTCCATTGTCACTATCCTTGGTCAGGGTCATTCTATTTCCCATCTGAACAGTTACAATAAATCCCTGTTTTTTTCTGTCTCTAAGCTTTTGCTATCCATTCAACCATTCTCCATGTTGTATTGGTTTACTTCACTCTCATGATAAAGAATCTTGTAATGACTCCTTCATGTTCACGAAGTAAATTACAAAATAATGTGATTTTACTTTGTAGAATTTCTATGATCTAGCCTGAGACTATCTTTAGAAACAATAGACATTTTTTTCACATTGCTTCAATCTTATTTTTTAAATTAAAAAATTAATTCTATTATGGATATGTATTTCAGGCATATGCATATATACATATCATGTGGATATATATATGTATATCTTTCAAGGGAGTGCTCTATTTTTGAAATTAAGATTTGGTGCCCGAATCCCTTCACCTTTCTTTCTGCTGAAGAAGAGAACACATAACAAATAAGCAGTAAAAATAGAAACCAGATCTGCTCTTTTGTATGTACTAATAACCAGGGGAGGAACACGTCTGATAACTGATGGACTGGACAATAAAGCTTAGACATGAAAGCACTGGGATTTACTTTACTACACATCAAACTGAGCTTTTGAAGCCAGGTTGCCTTTCTGTTGTTAAGAAGATGTTATTGCATCTGGTGGGAGGCATATTGGAGAAGCAAGACCTAGAGTCTTGTTCATTCGATGTGAGGCATCATGCTCCCAACTGTTAGGGCCAGTCCTCAGTACCCGCTTCCCCTACGAGTGATCATGGCTCTTCTGTGGAAACATGCTATTTTAGAGAGAAAACGAATGTACCCCAGGAGCACTCCTCCCAGCACAGTGCTTAATACTGTTCCTTTCAGAGTTTTTCTGGAGTCATTAGGTGGTACTGAATAGCGCCTGGTCCCAAGGAATGCATCAGAACAGACTTTATTAACTTAAGGTTACTGAAGCCTACACTGAATTTTCAACTAATCCAGTTTTTCACCAATTTTACCTACAATTCTATGCATAATAATTAACCTAAAGGGTGAGACCAAATAAATAAATAAATAAAGCCCCTGGTCCTTGCTAAGTTAAAATAAGAAAATTGTCTTCCCACTGTGTTATTTATTCCAATTTCAGCCAAAGAGATTGCAGTCAGATTGGGCTGACAGTTCTGTAACAGCAGTTACAGAAGTTACATCCAATGTGGATGTTCCTGAAGCCGCATTTTATTGGAAGGTGAATTAACCCAGTACGAAAACATTTGTGTTTTCCTTCTTCCAATGGATTTGAGTCAATAAAGCACAACAGAATTTATCTTAAGTAAAAGGGTATCCCCCAGATTCACATTGCTGTCACCAGCAAAGGAAAATAGCAGAGTTTTAGAGTTCTCAAGAGAAAAAGAGAATAGCTTAGCTTCCTTGGTGGCTCAGAGAGTAAAGAATCTGCCTTCAATGTAGGAAATGCAGGTTTGATCCCTGGGTCAGGAAGACCCCCTGGAGAAGGAAATGGCAACCCACTCCAGTATTCTTGATTGGAGAATCCCATAAGTGGAGGAGCCTGGAAGGCTACAATCCATGGGGTTGCAAAGAGTCAGACACAACTGAACAACTAACACTTAGAAAGTATCAAAGATTGGTTTTTAGCTTTTCAAGATTTCAGTCAGCCGGTGCATAAAGCAGAGACATTACTTTGCCAAAAATGTCCATCTAGTCAAGGCTATGGTTTTTCCAGTAGTCATGTATGGATGTAAGAGTTGGACTATAAAGAAAGCTGAGTACTGAAGAATTGATGCTTTTGAACTGTGTTGGAGAAGACTCTTGAGAGTCCCTTGCCTGCAAGGAGATCCAACTAGTCCATCCCAAAGGAGATCAGTCCTGAATATTCATTGGAAGGACTGATGTTGAAGCTGAAACTCCAATACTTTGGCCACCTGATGTGAAGAGCTGACTCATTTGAAAAAATCTTGATGCTGGGAAAGATTGAAGGTGGAAGGAGAAGGGGACGACAGAGGATGAGATGTCTGGATGGCATCACTGACTCAATGGATATGAGTTTGAGCAAGCTCTGGGAGCTGGTGATGAACAGGGAGGCCTGGCTTACTGCCGTCCATGGGGTCGCAAAGAGCTCAGACTGAGCGACTAAACTGTAACTGTAACTGTGTATATATTTTAGAGTTTACCACCACTTACATTAAGTAAAATACATATATACATATTTAACTATATATATGTATCTTCTAACCATTAATTGTGACTTCATATGTCTCTTATGATGGGATAAAGTGACCATGGAATAAAATATCTGTGCTTTTTCTTCCCTTTAGTCAGTTCAGTCGCTCAGTCATGTCCGACTCTTTGCGACCCCTTGGACATTAAGCTTCCCTGTCCATTATCAGCTCCTGGAGTTTGCTCAAACTCATGTCCATTGAGTCAGTGATGCCATTCAACCATCTCATCCTCTGTCATCCCCTTCTCCTCCTGCCCTCAATGTTTCCCAGTATCTTTCCCAGTCAGTTCGTTGCATCAGGTGGCCAAAGTATTGGAGTTTCAGCTTCAACATGAGTCCTTCCAAAGAATATTCAGGACTGATTTCCTTTAGGATGGACTGGTTGGATCTCCTTGCAGTCCAAAGGACTCTCAAGAGTCTTCTCCAACACCACAGTTCAAAAGCATCAGTTCTTGGTGCTCAGCTTTCTTTATAGTCCAACTCTCACATCCATACATGACTACCGGAAAAACCATAGCGGTTACTAGATGGACCTTTGTCAGCAAAATAACAGAAGACTTTTGTCTGCTTTTTAATATGTTGTCTAGATTGGTCATAGCTTTTCTTCCAAGGAGCAATCATTTTTTAATTTCCTGACTGAAGTCACCATCTGCAGTGATTTTTGGAGCCCCCCAAAGTAGAGTCTCTCAGTTTCCATTATCTCCTATAGGAGGATGATGGGAGAGCATGAATGACTGTTATGCTCCAGGACAATAAATCTAGAATGGAGGAAGCTTGAAGGAAGAGAGAGTTAACAGAATATGTGATGAGTCTGATATGGAAACACAGTTTAGACATTTCAGAACTTGTGGATAATCTGATGATACATATGGAAGAAACTATATGAAGCACATAAAACAATTATCCACCTCAGGAACATGTTTTGCAGAAAAGAAACAGTGATCATAGAATATTATATGGTTAGTTGGGATACTATTTACCTTGTCAGAATAATGTAAAACTGGAGACTTCCCTGGTGGTCCAGTGGCTAAGACTCCATGTTCCCACTACAGGGGCCCCAGGTTTGATACCTAGTCAGGGAACTAGGTCCCACATTGTTGTTCGATGGTCCAGTCATGTCTGATTCTTTGTGATTCCATGAACTGCAGCATGCCATGCCTCTTTGTCCCTCACCATCTCACACAGTTTGCCCAAGTTTGTGTCCATTGCATCAGAGATGCCACCAGCCATCTCATCCTCTGACACCCTCTTCTCCTTCTGCCCTCAATCTTTCCCAGCATCAGGGACTTTTCCGATGAGTCACCTGTTCATATCAAATGAACAAACTACTGGAGTTTCAACTTCATCATCAGTCCTTCCAACTAAATTTAGGGTGGATTTCCCTTAAGATTGGTTTGATCTTTTTGCTGCCCAAGAGTCTCTCAGGAGTCTTCTCCAGCACCACAGTTTGAAGGCATCAGTTCTTCAGCTGTCCGCCTTCTTTACAGTCCAGCTCTCACAACTGATTGAGAGACTCAATTATGTTTATGTGAAAATAAACTAGCAAAAGAAATTTTTGGTTAGGTATCAGTTTTGGTGATTTTATATGACTAGCTTAGACAAGATGAACTGAATTATTTTAACTCCTATCACACAATATTTCAGTGTTTTTTGTTTATATAGCTATCAAGCCTAATAACAAGGCTTATATAATATCAAGCCTAATAACAAAGTTTGTAGCCAGATAATGAAATGCTTTGAATTCTTTTTTTAAAATGACATATCAGATACATGGAATTATTTGAAAATATTTTAGATAAGCATCCAATCAGCACTTCTGTTTTAATCTCTCTTTCAGGCCCTGCAGTTAACGTCACATGCAACATATTCATAAACAGCTTTGGTTCTATTGCTGAGACAACAATGGTAGGTAGGCCTGTTGACTTTATAACGAATTGCACACTGGAGTAATTTATAATAATGTTCATGTCAATTTTTTTCTGCTAATGTTATGTAATTTAAAGCTAAAATTCATATAATGAAATTTTAAAGGATACAATTGATTGTATAATTAAATTACAATCAAGGCAGGTAATAATGTTTCATTTAGAGATGATATATTAGAGAATAAATGTAAGTGAAAACACAATTGATCTCTCCCATTTCAGTAACTATTAGATCTCACATTAAAACTAAAATTTAAAAAAAAACTAAAATTTTACCATATGAATTATTCATTTGCAATGCTCTTTAATAAGCAGAAATAAGCATAGGAGTAAATAATGTCATGTTTAATTATTCTGTATACTTAAGTGTGTTTAAAATGTTATTTTAAGTATTTTGATTACTTTTCTAAATGAATATGGTATCTGCTTAAATATCGTAAATATTTTGCAATTTGTGGTGTGTGCTTTAATTTAACTAAACACACTGAACTGAGACTTCATTACTGCTTAATTGAGAACTTAATCAAGTTATTAAAGCCCAACAGATTATCATTCCAAGCCCAGCTTATTCTGATTTGGATTTTGTAACTTTTTGTAAAGATCATGGTGTGTCTTTTCTTTGTCCTATAGTTTTCATTGTGCATTTTAGGGAAAATGAAAATGCAGAGATAGACTCATGAACCACTGAATATCTGTTAAGATTATCAGGGACATTTTTAAAAATTGAAACTATGTATTGTGCTTCTTAATTTACCTAGTTATACTTCATTCCTAAATTTAGCAAATATAATCCAAATTAATTTTCAGAGTTGCTTTTAGCTAAAATATGATATGAAGAACTTAAAGATTTATTAGCTAAAACCATTATTAAGAGAATTATTCTTATTTTACGTGTATCAGAATGACTTGATAGCAACTTTTCTAAGGAAAAATAATCTAATATGTAAATTATTTTATGGGGAGCTGTGTGGAGTTGTGTGTGTGGACATCCGTGTATATATGTGTATATAGAAGATCTTTCTCAACAGGAAGAGATTTTATTTAGGCACCACTTTTAAAAATGCTGTTTTGCTCATGTATACATTTAGCCATTTAGCACCATCTCTGTGGTTCTATTAAAACTCAATACAGTGTAATTACAGTAAAAGCATCACTGGAAAAGAACTGAATTCATTTTGGGGAAATTGCATAGAATTATCTTCATTGGACTATATAAGTTAACTCTTAGGTATGTACATATGTGTAAACACAGAGAAAATTATATTATTTGCTTGTAAAAGCGTACTGTGGTTCTGGTGTTATTTTGACCCTGAAGTCACTATAATCCTGTTTCAGAAGTTGACCTATTATGGATTCTTATTGAATGCGTGGCCCTGATTTATAATCCTGTATTTGTCCATACCCAGTTCAAATCATATTCATAGATAAAGGAAACGCTACTGATTTTTTTTTTCTAACTAGACTTTCCAAATTATATTTCTAGCCCTGGCGACTTTCTCATTTTAATTGCTATTATCCAACACTGTGTCATCCTGAAAGCTTGGACATATGTTTATACTTTATCTTTTGCAAGATCACTTCAGCAAAACAGTTTCAACAGCAATAGTTGGAAAGGTTTCTAGCCCGACTTGTTTTTGTGGGATGGAGTAAGGGATTTGGAAAAAAGAGAGAACATGGCCAGATTTCCTCATTAAAACCTCAAAAACTGTCATGTTCCTGAAGGTCTCTGCTTTTTATGACATAATTCATCAGTCTACCACCAAGTGGTTATAACACAAACTGCGTAGGATGACTGTACCTGCTAAATTTCTTACCCTTGATAATTTTAGGCAGATTTCTTTGCAGAATACTACTATACCCAAAGCTTTAAAAATATTACAAATACACCTTCTTAGGGACATTCAGTTTTATTTCCCTTCTCCAGTGTAGAAATCCTGTCCATTCCTTCATCTTCTATCATAATGTATCACTTTCAAATTATTTTTAGCATCTATCATCTTCCTCTTCAGTTATGAGCAGCATCAGTGAATACTAGTGAAACATCCTAGAGGTAAAATATAAAATTAACTAAGTCCACCTTAGTATCTTTCCCTTTAGTCTCCAAGACCCCTGAATCATGTGACATTATTTTTATCCGCATAATCAGATTAGTATTTTTTAAAAAATTAATGGCATTAAATATAGTATCTGAAATATGGTGTCTGTCTATACAGGCATAGAAAGAAATTAGAACTTGTTGTTATATCTTTTACTTTAAAATCATAAACTATTTTGCTACCCCTAATTACTTTGATGTATTAATTGCATCATTTCCAACATCGCTGATTTGCAACTAAACTTTATTCCATTGCTTTACTTGCCATAATATTAACTTATTTTTACTCGTTCATCCAGTTTTACTCAACATTCACATTTTTTATAAAAATGTGCTTTCCTTTTGTTCTTACAGTAAATAACTGAATTCAACTAAGACAATGTATTACATTCAAAGGATGGAATTTCAAATGACCTATAATTGTTAATGGATATCTTTGCATCTGAGAATTCATATCTAAAATAAAACTAAATAATTCTCCCAATCTTTATGTCTTTGCTTAACAAAGACCTTAACCATGCTCAGTGTTTTTACCAACCAACTAGATGAAGCTCCCTTCTCTGATCTAGTCTCTAACCTATTGTATCTCTCCCCATTTAAGAATAAACATTAGTCCATTTGAGGTAATGATTTGATTTTTGAGAAAATTTCTCTAGCTGATATTCTGCTTATTTAGCCTTTTTTTTTTTTTTTGGAAAATTAAGTTAATTCGAATCTTTAACTTATTTTGCATCTACTTCTTGCCCCAACTTCGTTTTTCTTAGTATTTATGTGCATTTCTTCCCAATAGCATAAGTTTAAACTTCTTTTTAACTGTGAAGTTCATCCTTTCCCAATGTTGATTCGTCTGAATAATACATTACCAATCATTCTCACTTGAGTATAATTTTATTATTCTTGAGATAGACTCATTGAAATTTTTCCATGTATGTAGTGGAAATACTGAAGTTCCTTATTTCCCTTCTGTTAGAGTCAGATGGGCTTCCCTGGTGGCTTGGCTGGTAAAGAATCCACCTGCAATATGGGAGACCTGGGTTCCATCCCTGGGTTGCTAAGATCCCTGGAGAAGGGAAAGGCTACCCACTCCAGTATTCTGGCCTGGAGAATTCCATGGACTGTATAGTTCATGGGGTCGCAGAGTCGGACACGACTGAGGAACTTTCACTTTTTCAGAGTCAGATGTCATTATATATAATGAGATTCTCTAAGGATTTGTTCAGCCTCTATTCTACCAAACTCACTTTCTTCTTCAGCAGGTAATGACTTAACAATTGTCAAAAACCATAGATCTTAAAAAAGATTAAATTAAAAATATAACTTGCTTACTATCATGAGTCATCCTTCCATTTTACAGCATGGCCTTGGTGAGAGAGGTGCATTTATCCTGTCTTTTAAAATGGTGGTGACAAGAGGGGCTCATAACTGTTTTTTTTTCAATTCCCCAAATAATAATTTATTCTGTATTTATAGTAATTGTTTTTATTGTTATGATGAGGTGAAGCTTAACATCTTTGCATTAAGTGCATGTTGGTAAGCACATTCCTGCAAACCTGTGATGAGTTGTGCATAAGGATTATATGCCAGGATGACAGCATTTGTAAGTTGGGCTTTTTAAAAAAAGCATGCCTCACATATAACTCTGCAGCAGTTTGGGTGTGTATATAGCATAGTATTTCAAAGTTGATATATTGGTATAACCGCCTATCTTCAGCAAACAGATGGCTCTCCATCTTGCCACACATATGTTGGAGAGAGAATTGCTCTGCTATGTGCCTTAAGTCAATATTTACTCAGTGAACTGTGGCTTTTCACAAGAGCCCATAGAATAAATTAATTTTACAAAATAAAAACAAAAAGGGTGAGGTGTTTGGTATAATGCTTTTTCAGATGCCTGTCTACAGAGACGTATAGTGGGACTGGGTGAAAGCGTCTGATGGTCTGCTGTGATCTCACCGAATGGTCGGACTGTACGCCTTTTCCATTTTCCACACAAATTATAGGTTCGCATTTTAGTTGCAATAGTAATCATGCAGATGTAGGTGTTACTTCAAATCACTGAATCATTAGATTCCTCAGAGAAATCTAAGCTAATATTGCATAAAAAATTGATAGTGTCATTTACGTGTTCTTAATGGAATCTTTAAAACTCCTACACTGTCTTTTTTCCTAAGTGTATTTTTATCAAATAAAGTTATGCACTTTTTGCATAGCTATTAATAACATAATAATGCTCATGCAACTGTCACCATCTTAAGAAACTAAACATTACAAAGACAAATTGAAATTGACTATGAACTCTTGCCCAAAGCGCATTTCTTTACCTTTCCAAAGAAAGCTTTGTTCCTGAATTTAATATTAAATTCATTCTGCATGACTGGATATGTCAATAGGATCGCCATACTGTAATACTCACATATAACTTCATTTTTTTGGTTCAAATGTATATTTTTTGAGATAATCCTTGTTTTTAGGCTTACACTACTATATTCACTTTCATCTGAGCAAATATTCCATAATGTAGTTATCTGTTTTACATCTGTTGGACTTTTTGATTGTTTGTAATGTTTTGCCTCTATAAAAAACTGTGCCTTCAAAATTATTGCATGTTATCTTCCAATATGCATATGTAGGATATTCTGCAGGGTGTGTGTGAGTGGTGTGTGTGAGTGTGTATACACTCAGTCACTCAGTCATGTCCAACTCTTTGTGACCCCATGGACTGTAGCCTGCCAGGCGCCTCTGTATATGGGATTTCCCAGGCAAGAATACTGGAGTGTGTTGCCATTTCCTTCTCCAGGGCATCTTCCCCACCCAGGGATTGAACCCGTGTCTCCAGCATTGGCAGGTGGATTTTTTACCACTGAGCCACCTGGGAAGCCCTCTTCTACAACGTATGTACCAATTGGGTACATACGCTCACCTAAGCTCACAAAGATATCTTCTTATATTTTCTCCTAAAAAGGCTTTTGCTTTCCTATGTAGGTTTGAATTCACTTGGAATTTTGTGCAGTATGATGTGCAGGAAGCATTAATTTTCATTTACTTCACAATTGAGTAATTATTTCCAATAATCCATAACTATACTTCTGTCATATATGTTCCTAAATTGAATGAGTCTGTTTCAAAGTTCTCAATTCTGTGCCAGTGACCAATTTGTCTATGCTTATCAATGTCATATTGTTTTTATTTTATATAGCGTTAAATTAGACTTGATATTTAATACCTCCTAAACACACCTTTGATTTGTACATCTTCCCTTCCAGTCTTTATGCTTTAAATCTCACTTCATTTTGCTCTCCTTCTCCTTTTCCTACTCATCCTCTCTCCATTTGTCCTCTTATCTTACTGTACTAATTCATAACTTACATATGATGCTAAAAAAATGGATGGAGATTAGACACCTTTGTCTTTTTTCTGATACCAGTTAGTTTGCATGTAACATTTCACAATGAAGAATAGTATTAATTTTAGGTTTCTCCTAAATGATCTTAATCACATTGAGGAAGTTTTTTCCCATTCCTTGGATGCTGAGGTTTTTTTCTTTAACTGTGAAGAAGCACTGAATTTTCTTCAGTACTACCTCAGCATTCATTTTTAAATGATTGCCTTCTCTCTTTTATTCTGTTAATATTATAGAATATATACAAATAAATTAATTGATTTTCAAACGGTATATCATCTTGTACTCCTTGGTTAAGTCCTACTTGATCACAATTGATTGTCCTTCTGTATATTGCTGGATTTAATTTTCTAACATCTGGTTTAAGATATTGAACTATGAATTTCTTTTTTCTACAGTGCCAAGAGAACAGTGTGGTAAAAATATTATGCTGTATTTCAGACAATTAGGAAGAGTTACTTCTTCTACTCTCTGAAATAGTTTGTGTAAAACCAGTGTTATTTCTTCTAGAAGTATTTAGTAAAATTCACCAAAAATGCTTCCTGGGTCAGTCATTTTATTTGTTGAAAGATTTTAAATGATAGATTTCATTCTTTGAACAAATATTGGACTATTTAGTTTTTCTATTGTATACAGTTTGAAAAAGTCTTGTTTTTCGAGGAATTTGTCCATTTCTTTACATCTTTCAAATTATTGACATAAACTTATTTACTACCTCAATCCTTTACAATGTTTTCATCTGAGGAATATTTATACTGCCTTCATTTTCATTCCTCTTAATGATAATTTGATTTTAGCTCCTTTTTCTTCATAAACTCACACATGGATTTTTATTCTGCAAGGCAAAGAATGCTCAAACTACCCCACAATTGCACTCATCTCATATGCTAGTGAAGTAATGCTCAAAATTCTCCAAGCCAGGCTTCAGCAATACATGAACCGTGAAATTCCAGATGTTCAAGCTGGTTTTAGAAAAGGCAGAGGAACCAGAGATCAAATTGCCAACATCTGCTGGATCATGGAAAAAGCAAGAGAGTTCCAGAAAAAACATCTATTTCTACTTTATTGACTATGCCAAAGCCTTTAACTGTGTGGATCACAATAAACTGTGGAAAATTCTGAAAGAGATGATAATACTAGACCACCTGACCTGCCTCTTGAGAAACCTGTATGCAAGTCAGGAAGCAACAGAACTGGACATGGAACAACAGACTGGTTCCAAATAGGAAAAGGAGCACGTCAAGGCTGTATATTGTCACCCTGCTTATATAACATATGCAGAGTACATCATGAGAAACGCTGGGCTGTAAGAAGCACAAGCTGGAATCAAGATTGCTGGGAGAAATATCGATAACCTCAGATATGCAGATGACACCACCCTTATGGCAGAAAGTGAAGAGAACTAAAGAGCCTCTTGATGAAAGTAAAAGGGGAAAGTGAAAAAGTTGGCTTAAAGCTCAACATTCAGAAAACTAAGATCATGGCATCCAGTCCCATCACTTCATGGCAAGTAGACGGGGAAACAGTGGCTGACATTATTATTTTGGGCTCCCAAATCACTGCAGATGGTGATTGCAGCCATGAAATTAAAAGATGCTTACTCATTCGAAGGAAAGTTATGACCAACCTAGACAGCATATTAAAAAGCAGAGACATTACTTTGCCAACAAAGGTCCATCTAGTCAAGGCTATGGTTTTTCCAGTGGTCATGTATGGATGTGAGAGTTGGACTATAAAGAAAGCTGAACACCAAAGAATTGAAGCTTTTGAACTGTGGTGTTGGAGAAGACTCTTGAGAGTCCCTTGGACTGCAGGAAGATCCAACCAGTCCATCCTAAAGGAGATCAGTCCTGGGTGTTCATTGGAAGGATTGATGTTGAAGCTGAAACTCCAATACTTTGGCTACCTTATGGGAAGAGCTGACCCATTTGAAAAGACCCTGATGCTGGGAAAGATTGAGGGCAGGAGGAGAAAGGGACGACAGAGGATGAGATGGTTGCATGGCATCACCAACTCAATGGATATGAGTTTGGGTAAACTCCAGCAGTTGGTGATGGACAGGGAGGCCTGGCGTGCTGCAGTTCATGGAGTCACAAAGAGTCAGACACGACTGAGCGACTGAACTGAACTGAAGGAATTTTCACTGCTTTCTAAATCTATGATTAAAGTTAATTTTCTGAGAATGCTGCTGCTAAAGTTGCTTCAGTCGTGTCCGACTCTGTGAGACCCCATAGACGGCAGCCTACCAGGCTCCCTCGTCCCTGGGATTTTCCAGGGAAGATCACTGGAGTGGGTTGCCATTCCCTTCTCCAATGCATGAAAGTGAAAAGTGAAAGTAACTCGCTCAGTCATGTCCGACTCTTAGTGACCCCATGGACTGCAGCCCACCAGGCATGCCCCTCCCATGGGATTTTCCAGGCAAGAGCACTGGAGCGGGTGCCATCGACTCCTAAGAACAATGCTACTCAAGTTTCATTCCTTCCTTTCTTCTGTCTGTGAAATCTATTACCTTGGATATTCTGTTCCTCATTCTTTCCATCAGTTTCTCTTTTTATTTCTGTGCTGCATATTTCCTGTCTTTAAAGATTACAATTAGTAAGTACATTACAAGGAATTCATGAGTCCCAAATAAGCTGTAATTTCATATCAGTCCATTTTAGATTCCTTCAGTACCAATAACTCAACAACTTACACAAAGAAAATGTATTCACACACTAAAATGTGATTGTTTTTAATGCTACTTTGTCTCTGTTAGAAAGTCATTTATCTCCTTGTACTGATTTATCAAATTGACTTCATTGACATCCTATATTTTATCTGCTTTACTTTTATGTTTTATTCATCTTTTCCTTCTTAATATTTTGTTTAAATCTATGGGCATTAAAATTTTTTGTTATTGATTATAGGCTATAGGAGCACAGTCCACTCTGATAAATTAATAATTATATCATTAATAACTAGATTAATCTTAGCACAAAGTAGCTCTTAAATATATTTTTGAATGTATATGTACACATATAAATGTCTTTGGGGTTTTACAGGCAAGAAACTAAATGGATAGCCATTCCCTTCTCCAGGGGATCTTTCTGACCAGGGATCGAATCCAGGCCTCCTGCTTTGCAGGCTGATTCTTTGCCATCTCAGCCATCAGTGAAGCCCCATATATATGTGTGTGTGTGTGTGTGTGTATAAATATATATATATATGTATATAGCCTATATATGTGTATACACACATATATATATGTATATAGCCTATATATGTGTATACACATATATAGGCTAACAAGAAGTATTGTTTCTAAAAAGAGAACTTTGCTATTGTGTACTTAACACAAGTGAATAAATTATTATTTTTTCCCTGTTTTGCAGTATGATCTGTTTTTACAGTCTGAGTCCTAGTCACCATCTTAAATTGGTGCTAAAGTTTCTAAAATAGAAGCTAAGTAACTATTGTACACAGTGCTGGCTCTTACTGCCCAAATGAACTTGATGTTTTAATTCACATCTTCCCATGGAATTTTATAATCTTTTCTCAAAATGTATTTTTTTAGCTGTATTGATAGATGAATTCATTAAGAATGCTAAAATACAGTGTGAGAAGTGAAGGGTTAATGCGGCCACAATAGGGAAAGTGGAGATGTGCTGCTTGCAAACAGCATGTTCTGCCAAGGAGACAGACACAGCCTTGAGATTAATGGTCGCTTGCAAATAAGGGAACATTCCCTTCTTGTGATAAGGGCTCTGGACAGACTCTGCAGTAAGCCGGAATTTCACTCCCTTTTGCTGTACGATAACATTTATGCACATGCCCTCTACTGAACAAGTTTGGTCATACAGTCTGGCATTCTGCCCAGGGTGGCTATATAAAAATAAACCGTGAGCTTGCTTGCTGGCGCAGTTCTTATCCCTCTGGCTAGAGTGTATGTCTCTTGTGTGCGTCTCGTATGCCTTGTATGCTCTGTGTCATTTCACTCGTAGTAACCAACAGAGAAGTTCTCTATGATAAGAAATAAGAGCTATTAAATAGTGCTTATGGTAATTGAAGAGTAATGTTTAAAAATAAAAAGTACCGGGATGCAATTATTTCAGGTATCAACTATGTTTCACAGTAATGTTTTCTTCGTGACACTAGGAATGAAGTGTGTATAATTTGAAAAGTCCATTTTTTCCTGTTTTTTTTTTTTGTAACCTTTCCCCAAATGAGTCAAGGGTCCTCTAATTTTTTTTGCCAAACAATTCAGTTATTGTAAAAGAAGTTATTTAATGAGTGCCATAATAGTGTTCAGTGACTAGTTCTATCTCATTCGTATCTATAAATTTAATAATCTGAATATAACATATAATTAGACAAATGCTATTTCACTTACTTTAAGAATAACCTGAAAGCATCCGGCTATCTTTTCCACAATGTGTCTGCTAATATCTTATCCTCACTGCCTTTTTTTTCTTACTTTGAGAGATGGGTAAAGCCTCAACAGACACAGCAGTGGTATTGGTCTGAAAGATTTTTAATTTCAAGCATGAGTAACCAGTGACTGGCAGCATGAATGTGTTCTGAACTCTCATTTATAAGCATGAATCAGAAACAGGCAATATTTATGGGAGAGGTTGCAGAAAGATAAGGTATCATGAAGGTTACACATCCTGGTGACCCCATAAAAATAAGAATAAATCTCTGCCTAATGTAGTCATCTACAAACCATACTTATAATTACTGTATCCCCCCAAAAGACAGTGTGCAATTCACCCAGGTAAATTTTTCTTATAAAGAATATCCCAAAGAATACAATTGTCCAGTTGTGCCACCATATTGTTAAAAGAAACACAAAGTTTGAAAGCATATTTTCAATTCTGTGGGGGGGAAGTGCCAAAGAGAAACTGATGCAAGAAAACAGAAAGAGTACTCTCTTCAGAGCGGGGAGTTGTCAGGCACATAATTCTGTAATTTCTCTCCTTCCTTTGAACATGTGTTCTTGTATTAATGGTTTCCTTTTACTGTGGTGGAGTAGATTGAAAGATTAATTATATTTTGTTTTGAAATATTTGGGTTGGGAAAAATGAAGAAGATTATAGGGGTAAATGTAGTATCAAAGACATATGTCACTTAATTTAACTCCCCTCTCTCTGCCTTCAGTTCAGTTCAGTTCAGTCACTCAGTTGTGTCTGACTTTTTGCGACCCCATGAATCACAGCATGCCAGGCCTCCCTGTCCATTACCGTCTCCCGGAGTCCACTCAGACTCGTGTCCATCGAGTCAGTGATGCCATCCAGCCATCTCATCCTCGGTTGTCCCCTTCTTCTCCTGCTCCCAATCCCTCCCAGCATCAAAGTCTTTTCCAGTGAGTCAACTCTTCGCATGAGGTGGCCAAAGTACTGGAGTTTCAGCTTTAGCATCATTCCTTCCAAAGAAATCCCAGGGCTGATCTCCTTCAGAATGGACTGGTTGGATCTCCTTGCAGTCCAAGGGACTCTCAAGAGTTTTCTCCAGCACCACAGTTCAAAGGCATCAATTCTTCGGCGCTCAGCCTTCTTCACAGTCCAACTCTCACATCCATACATGACTACTGGAAAAACCATAGCCTTGACTAGACGGACCTTAGTCGGCCAAGTAATGTCTCTGCTTTTGAATATGCTATCTAGGTTGGTCATAACTTTTCTTCCAAGGAGTAAGCGTCTTTTAATTTCATGGCTGCAATCACCATCTGCAGTGATTTTGGAGCCCCCCAAAATAAAGTCTGACACTGTTTCTACTGTTTCTTCATCTATTTCCCGTGGAGTGGTGGGACCAGATGCCATGATCTTCATTTTCTGAATGTTGAGCTTTAAGCCAACTTTTTCACTCTCCTCTTTTACTTTCATCAAGAGGCTTTTGATGAAAGTAACTGTAATGGAAAGTGACTGTTATTTGCACATGGTCCTCTCTAGTGGAGGACATTCTATAAAATGAATGTCTATAATTCTATAGAATTTACTGTCACAAGATCAATTAAGCACTTTTGTTGGCCACCTAACAAGACATAGAAATGATCCGAGTTCAAGAACAGTTCACAACAATGGTGTTCCTCTTCATGGCATTTATATTAAGAGGTTTAATGAACAAAATTGATCTTACAACATATAGCAACACTAAAAAGATAAAGTGCAGATATTCACAAATCAGTCCTGGGTAGCCATCATCTGTCCAACCTATTCAGTTTTTCTGTAGATGATAATAAAGTCTTATTTTTCACCTTGGGGTAGGGAAGACATTTGGGAGTGCTTGCTTCCTCCTTAAGTCTTCCAGCCCAACTAGGACTCTTCTTTCCATTCTTTTTTTTCCCCTTTGAATTAGTGAAGAATCCCCACCCCCCTCCACTTTAGCCTGCTGCTGCTGCTAAGTCACATCAGTCGTGTCCGACTCTGTGCAACCCCACAGACCGTAGCCTACCAGGCTCCTGTCCCTGGGATTCTCCAGGCAAGAATAATGGAGTGGGTTGCCATTTCTTTCTCCAGTGCATGAAAGTGAAAAGTGAACGTGAAGTCGCTCAGTCATGTCCGACTCTTCGCAACCCCATGGACTGTAGCCTACCAGGCTCCTCCATTTAGCCTACTGAGCTCTTATCTCCTCTATCCTCTGGACTTGCCTCCATCCCTTTAATGGTGTTAGGCAGTGACATTGTTTCCCTTCCAGACTTCCTCTTCAATTTGGCTTTGAAACTACTATTTTTGACCATTCACACTCCTTCCCTGTGTAGGCTTGTTACACACCGAGGCTCTACTCCCTCCATTCATCTAAGATTTTGGCAGCTGTCCTCTGTCTCCAGGTCAGCCTTAGTTCTAAGTGGGTGCAGCATCCAACCCCTCCATCCCCCAGACCTCATCTTCTGTAAGCATCTTTTTCACTTCCATCACCCACCTCTATGGATACCCAGGAGTTGGTCAAAACTGAAATCTACTTGAAAGTTTGAACAGATTCAGACATCTCAACCTTTGATGTTAATTTCAAATCTCTTTTTGTCTCCTGTCTTTCAACATCAAATTGCATAAGAACAAAGCACACTCTAGTTATTTTAGGTTGAAATGGATACAGTGCAAAGATGAAAATTCTTGTAAAAGTGTTGGAAGGATTGGTAAAGGCAGCTGCAGGTTGATCATCACTCAGAATTAGCAGTCTCATGGTTACTTAATGAATGGCGCAAAACATCATACACAATGTGGTATGTGTTGCTGCCATGATTCAAAAGGACCCAGGCATATCATACGGCAACTATACTCCAGTAAAAATTAATTTAAGAAATGGCCCAGGCACATTGTAAAGCAATTGTACTCCAGTAAAAATAAATTTAAAAAACAGTGCAATCAATCAATATTGCTTCTCATTCTTCATGGGAAGGAAACAACTTGTCTTCATTTTTTAAAAAACTGGCTTTTACTGGGGTATAGTTGGTTAACAATGTTTTGTTAGTTTCTGCTGCTGCTGCTGCTGCTAAGTTGCTTCAGTTGTGTCCAACTCTGTGTGACCCCATAGACGGCAGCCCGCCAGGCTCCGCCGTCCCTGGGATTCTCCAGGCAAGAACAGTGGAGTGGGTTGCCATTTCCTTCTCCAATGCGTGAAAGTGAAAAGTGAAAGTGAGGTCGCTGAACAGCAATGCATATACGTATACATATATCCTTTCTTTTTTGGATTTATTTCCCATTTAGGTCATCGTAGAGTGTTGAGTAGAGTTCCCTGAGCTATACAGTAGCTTCTCATTAGTGATCTATTGTATACATAGTATCAATTATTTATATATATATGTCAGTCTCAATCTCCCAGTCAATCCCACCATCTCTCCCTACTTGGTGTTCTTGAATTTGTTCTCTTCATCTGTGTCTCTATTTCTGCTTTGCAAAATAAGATCATCTATGCCATTTTTTCTAGACTCCACATATATGTGTTAATATATGATATTTGTTTTTATCTTTCTGACTTACTTCACTCTATATGACAGTCTCTGGGTTAATCAACATCGCTACAAATGACCCAGTATTGTTCTTTTTTATGGCTGAATAATATTCCACTGTCCTTCATTTTTAGAGTTATCCAGTCATACTCTAATCCCTCTATGCCCTAAAACATTGCTGAAGTATTCTGGGGCCTATCTTCCATTCTCTGGCTCTTCCAAAGGCATCTGCTCTTTTCTACTCACCTATTCTATCAGCATGGGATCTTCAATATAGCAGACCAGTAGGGTGTCTCGTGAAGTTGGAAGATCAATGTTCTCATAGACTTAGTTATGGCACGAGGCTGCAGGATTGGATCTATTTTGTTTTTGCAAAGCAGCAAAGATATCTCTACTGGATGCAAGCTGATGCTTCTGATGTTCTCTGCTGTAGAATGTAGAAAAAGTATATCCCATTCATCAATCATAAACCAGGTGCCAGTGAATATAAAATAATTTGGTCCAATAAAGAAATTAAATATAGAACAGCTATCATGGAAGTAATAGCTGAATGAAATTAAGATTGTCTGTTGTCATTTATCAAGATTTAAGTCTCTTCTCCATAGCCTGAAAGGAAAGTTAGATGGAGATGTGAAGGGAATCACTGCTGTACCATGATACAGACCTTTGAAGGAGTCACTCATTTCTTTGGCTCCCTCAGAAATTCCATGTTGCTTTTCCTTAGCTATACTGAGAAGAAAACAGCTTTAGAAGATTCCGTGTGCATTTTCTCATCTTAATAATTCTTACTTCATAGGTCAAAGAGATTATGTCAGGATTCTGCAGTTGATGGGGTTTTATATACATAAACTCTACAGCCATTCATTTAGGAAACAAAAACATAAAACGAAATGAATTCACAGAATCATTGAAACCAATGTGAGACAAGCTCTCATCAAAATTTAATGACTATCTGACTCTCCCATAACTTGCTACTCTGACCAGCTTACATAGTAATATTTTGTATGTCCAGGCATTGAGTTAACTAAGATCTGTCGCCCAGCATTTTCAGAAGCATTGATCCTTGTAGCTCCTGTTTCTCAGCATATATTCATAATATATTGCTTCTGAGTTCTGTAGAAGAAACACAGCATGCATTTGTGATGTACTAAAGGTCCTTCTCCAAGGGACCTTGACTCTGAATTCACTCACGTCTTCTAATTAAATGACATTTGTGTGTCTCAATAACTTGAATAAATTATCTATTTCTCAGCCTTAAAGTTCTTTTGATTAATTAGGGCAAGTTGGATATTCCTTGGTAAGTTACCCATATATCTCAAGCTTATTGTCCTTGTGATCAGCCGTCTACTATCAAAGACCACTGTGATTCACCTGTTCTGAATAGGCACTCCAACTCTGCTCCAGTTATGGAAACTAAGTCTGCTTTGTCTCTGGGGTTAAGTGTAATAAGTAATACTAAGTGATACTTGTCACCCTGGCAACTATCTCACCACTAAACTCTAGGAGCCTTTTCAGTGGCCATATCTTATGACAGCAATAACTTTCAGAGCACACCCATCACAGTGCTTTTTAAAAAGAGCCCGTTCTGAAGCTGAAGCTCAAATACGTTGGCCACTTCATGTGAAGAACTGACTCATTAGAAAATATCCTGATGCTGGGAAAGATTGAAGGCAGGAGGAGAAAGGGATGACAGAGGATGAGATGGTTTGATGGCAACACCAACTTGATGGACATGAGTTTGAGCAAGCTCTGGGAGTTGGAGATGGACAAGGAAGCCTGGCGTGCTGCAGTCCATGGAGTCTCAAAGAGTCAGACATGACTGAGTGACTGAACTAAACTGAACTGAACTGTTCTGAGGGAGGTGGGAGGGGGATTCAACAACGAGAGGGCATATGTATACATATGGCCGATTTATGCTAATGTTTGGCAGAAACCAACACACACACACACACACACACACGCACACACACACACCCACACACACACAATAAACTTTCTAAAATATGGGAAAAGACCCTGTTCTGTCACTAATCAGTGAATGTTTCAAGGGTACAGAACTGACTACATCTCCATTCTTAAGTCTTTAGAGATCTTTGATGATTGACTAACAAATGTATAGCATACCAGCCTCATTCTGCACACATCCCTGCTGGTTCTAGCTTTTAGTTAACCAACTCAGCAAGCAATTGGAACCACTCCTAACTCCCTGAGCTCTAACACACTAAATCCAGAATCTCAGTAAGTGCACCCAGATCAATAAATTTAACCGATTCTAAAATTTCATTTCACGCTCCATGGTCTAGTACTCTCAGAATCCATTCCACATATAAATATTTATGCACATATAAATTAGGAGCATCTAGCAGTGCCTTGGGGTGTAAAACTTCTGGAATTGGTAGTAACTGATTGCTTTCTGAGATCTAATCTTAATTATAAGATCAAGGGGGGAATGTTGGATGGTAGAGATAGAGTCCAGTGAGAACAGGCATACCCCTCATCACACTGGCCAGAAGAAGCTTTTGCAAACACAGGAGCAGTAGAGTTTTGTTGCTCAGCATACTTGGAGGTTTCTAAATCCTCCCAACCCATGCATATGCTTGAAGCTTCGCCCCTTCTCAGTCAAGGCCCTAACATTAGCGTCTGTCACTCTGCAAAGAAGTGAATCGTGTGTGCTTTCTGGTTTAGTATCCCATGGGTTCATCCTTTCCATCTATTTTTCAGCCATGCACCCCTCACCCATGAAGCTGTAGAAGATAAGATACTCTTTTACGTGCCAGGTTTATTCACAGTAAATGTTTTACCTCAGCAAAAACAGACAAATAATTGAAATCAGCCAGGATTTGGGGTGGGCAGACCCCCAATATAATGCACACAGTAACAGATAAACTTCTCTGTAGCATTAATGGGAATAACCCTGGCAGACACCACTTACCTAAGTAATCCAGCTTAAAGTTACAAACACTGAGGTGTGGGAACATTGACTGTCCCTGATGGCATGTACTTGGGAAAAAAACAATATTCTTTCAGTGTTCATTTCTTGTTACAAATGAACAATATCAACCTAATTGTGAGACAGTATCAGACAAACTAAAATTGAGGGACATTCTATAAAACCACTGGCCAATATTCTTCAAAAGTGTCAAGGATATGAAAGCCTGGAAAAGACTGAAGGCCTCTCACAGACTGGAGCTCGTGGATAGCTGAATGAATTGTGGGATCTTGCAATGGATCCTAAGCCAGGGAAAAGCAAGACATTAGAGGGGGAATTCTCGAAATTTTAAAAAAGGTTTGATAGTATGGTATCAAGGGGCTTCCCAGGTGGCACTAGTGGTAAAGAACCAGCCTGCCAGTGCAGAAGCCACAGGAGATGCAGGTTCGATCCCTGGGTTGGGAAGATCCCCTGGAGGAAGGCATGGCAACCCACTCTAGTGTTCTTGCCTGCAGGATCCCATGGACAGAGGAGCCTGGCCGGCTATAGTCCATAACATTGCAAAAGAGTTGGACACTACTGAAGTGACTTAGCACAGCACAGCACAGTGTGGTATCAGCGTTAATTTTCTGGTTTCAAACACTATATTGTCAGAAGATAATAACATTAGGGGAAGGTGGATCAGAAGTGTACAGGGACCTCTCTACTCTTTATGTAAATCAGCAAGTCTAAAATCAGAAAGGATTTATTTCTGGATTTATTTATTCATTTCTGGATTTCCTAAGGAAGTGTTTTTATTCAACAACATATATGGAAGTTTGTACAATCCAACAGGTTGTTCTTTCTCACTGCTGTGAAATGAGAAAGATGCAGAAAAACAGGGAAGAGGCAGCAGTGTGGATCTCCGGTCATCTGCCATCTCTCCTATGTGGCATTGTTCCTTCCCATCAGCTCTGTTCCTTCAGACGGGATTGGGTTTCCTTAGGACTTGGTGTCTTAATAAGAGGATGTCTTCACAGAAATTCTCCTCTAGGAGTTCATGTCCTTCTGGGAAAGCTGATGAAATGGCTCTATGAGCTGTCATTCGTCTGCAGCGATCATGGGGACTTTACAACTTGCAAACAGCTTAAACTGCAAGTCCGAATTCCTGTCTAACGTTTTTTTACTCTTGAAATAGAGAGGAAAAGTCAAACATTTCAAACAGGAGAGAGATACTTTACCTTCTTAAATTTCTGCATCAGTTGAAGCAGTATCTTGCCCTGTGAAAAGCCCAGTGGCTATTAGATTCAAAAGGCAATATATTTTGTAATCCTCTTTCTTTTCTGGGGCTTTGATTTCTTATTGCTTATTAGGGCTAAATTGTTTGCCCTTGACAATTTTTAGTACTACAGTTATTGAGGATTATGTAATAAAACTTAATCCATTCTGACCACGTCAACAGTTGAATCAAGCTTCACTGCTCTTATTTTTCAAATCATATTTCTCAATATATCACATATATATTAAAAACACTGAATGATTTGTCTTAACCTCAAATTATTTAGATATGCTTCTGGTCAATATGAATGCAGATATTGAACCATTGACTCAATTTTGGCTTCTAAGCTTCCTAATAAAAATGTTTCTTAAAATTTTAAAATATTTTCTTCCTATTTTTCCTTTAAAAACAATGCAACAGTTCATTAGTTATATTTTCTGTTTCCCACATACTGAGATGACAGCATTACCAAACATTCTGCTGCTACAAAATAAAGGTTTTTTATTTCATCCTATAATAACAATTTCCTCCTCATACTTTCAGCCCTTGCATAAGTCTCCAAAACCCTTGAAACTTCTGCTTATTCTCTGGTTTCAAAGTCAATTGCATGTGCTTTACAGTTTTTCTCACCAGAGCACCCATTTCTAGTTACCCAACTGCGAGAAGATCAAACCACTCAATCCTAAAGGAAATCAACACTGAATATTCACTGGAAGGACTGATGCTGATGCTGAAGCTCCGATACTTTGGCTAACTAATGCGAGGATCCGACTCAATGAAACAGACCCCAATGCTGGGAAATATTGAGGGCATGGGGAGAAGGGGATGACAGAGGATGAGATGGTTGGATGGCATCACCGACTCAATGGACATGAATTTGAGCAAACTCTGGGGGATAATGGAGGATAGAGGAGTGTGTTATGCTGCAAAAAGGTGGACATAGCTTAGCAGCTGAACAACAACAAACTCCATTTCATGTACTGCTGCATGGCAGACTCTCCTAAAACTTGGTGCAAAAACAATAATTTCATAATTTTGTAGGTCAAAGTTTGGGGCAGTTATTCTGGGCCTTTTTCACATGATTTCTACAGAAGTCACAGTGGGATGGTGCTGGTGGATGGCCCAGGCAGACAAAATAATCAGCCACCATAGAAGAGAGCCACCACCTTGGCTTTGAGGTGGTATTGTCTGTAGTAAGCCATAGACTGAGAATCATGCAGTGAGGGCTGAAGGCCTGAATGAAAACGAGGGAGATCTCAGCATTTGTTCTTGTCCTATAAAATGGCATCAGTGAAGACAATTTATTCCATGCATACTTCCAGTAAAAATAATTTTCCAGTTATGAGAGTATTCAAGAATCAGTAGCAAGCTAATTCAAAGGGAAAATAATACACCAGTAGATTAAAAAAAATGAGCCAGGAAAAAGCTAGATGTGGAAATGTAATAATCATAAATAAGTATTCCTAGAAGTTCTCACATCCAAATTGTGCTAAACCCACTCCAGAATTTGCATTTAATAAAGAATGTATGTCCTTGGGCTGACAAATTCAAATAGAAGAGCCTACCTACACGTTGCCAAACATTTTGTCAAAATTGTGAAAACACATGGAAACTTGGCAATTTATATTTTGCCTGTGATGTTACTCTACACCTGAATACTTTTAAATATATAAGCATCATCCTAAATATTAGTAAATATAAAAATATTGAAATATATAGTGTTTTCTGCCCAAGAAGCAAAATACCTAGTGATTGACTACATTTTCTTTCTGATTTTTGTGGGTTGCATATGTGTTATAATATTTAGGTAGTTGCCTTAATAGTAACTTGTGGATTTTTTTTAAGGGATTGTTTCATTTGATACAGAAGAAGCAAACACTTCATCTGTTACTCTTAAGAACTATCCTAAATAAGGCTGTAATTGTAATCATTTCTAAAAGAAGTTAATTCCTCTACAGCTTTAAAGTGCAGTTAATAGCCTCTGCACAGCTTCTTGGCCAATCTCCAAATCATCAAACAGCTAGTGGAGAATTATCTGGATTGCTCAGAAGGAAAACATTGTTCTAAATATAATTTAATTTTGTCTTGAACATCTAATATATGTCTCACTAAAACTTTTCCAAAGTGAAACTTTTTTCTCTTAATAATCAACATCTACCATTTCAAAGTAAATAATGTACAACATAAGCCCTCACGAATCAAAAGATTCACCAAAGTTGTAGGAGCTTTTTCAGAAAAAACCACGAATATTTAAATATCCATTAAAATATAAAAGTATTATATTTTAAGCTTCAGTGTTAAGAACAATTTAAAATTACTGAAACTGTTTATTGGAATAATTTGTTTACATGACCAATTTTTTCTACTGAGGACAAGTGTAAAAACACAAAATAAAAATCCTTTGTCAATAAGATGTATTAGTTTTTATGTATCAGCCCAAGTTTTTTCCCAAATCCAAGCTGTGTTCAAATTTCATTAAAATTCTGAAGGGAAGTGTGAACATTACTGCAAAATAATAAGTGTAAAAATTGTGTTGGTGTATAACTAAAAATCTAAATATACTTAAAGTAGGAATACCTTAAGGTAAAGAAAGGATTTGCATAATTTATCTACTTTGGTAGTGTTTAATGCTATATAGTTTCAGAATAAATCTTCCTTCCTTTGTTAGTCTGTTTTGTAACATTAGTCCCCAATTTCAGGTAGCAATAAAATAAGACCTGATTGTTGGGAAGTGACTAGGTAATGCTCTGAAAACATCAGACTCTGCTATCAGGAAAAATACTTGAAATGCAAGGTGAGACTGTTAGTCATTTCCAAGGTTAAATATATTCCTGAAGACTTGTGTATGCAAGGCAGATTTTAATCAGTATTTATTTTCAATTATAAATTTTATTTAAGGCATCCAGTTTCAAGCCTGAAAGTTAGTAATCATTCAGTTTACATAGTTGCTCTTTTCATCTTTTATGTTTATTGTGGATATATATTTATATTTATATTTATATGGCATTCATTTCCAGAAACATTTATATCTTTAAAATTATATCACCTTGCAAATATAATTATCTCAATGAGATTCTTCAGGTTTCTGTAAATTAAACAGGTGATTTCTGTGTATTTTTAAACACACTTTAAAACAGCCATATAATAAACCATGGTAATATTATGCTGAGTGAAAGAAACCAGATGCAAAAGACCATATATTGTATAATTCCATTAGTATGAAGTCTTCAGAGTAGGCAGAGCTGTAGACACAGAAAACAGGTTAGTGGTCACTGGAGGGAAGGAAGATGACAAGTGACCCCTTAGTGGACACAAAGGTTTCTGGAACTAGATAGAGTGATGGTTACACTATATTGTGAATATACTACATGGCATTGATGTCAAACATTGTATTATTTGACTACAATTTAAAGAAAAAGACACATAAAATATAATATAGTTTACATTAGATGTTGAAGGAAACATGGAAGATCTTCAGAAAATTATTATTCTATGGTTCTGTTACCCATCTTTTAGACTGTGAAGTGTCCCTCAGCTATCCTCGGAAAAGTATTCTTCCTGTTAGCGGTTCCTTAGAATTTCTTGCTTGGTTTGAGGAGCTCTTAAAGTGTTGATTCCCCTGGAGAAGGAAATGGCAACCCACCCCAGTACTCTTGCCTGGAGAATCCCATGGAGGGAGGAGCCTGGGAGGCTACAGTCCATGGGGTCGCAAAGAGTTGGACACGACTGAGCGACTTCACTTTCACTTTCACTTACAGTGTTGATCGACAGTAGGATGTTCTGAAGACCAAATGATAGTTCATTTTCCAGGAGAATTTGATCTTTTTGTTTGTTTTTTGACTGCATCATGAGTCTTGCACGAACTTAGTTCCCCAACCAGGGACGGAACGCAGGCCCCCTGCAGGGGAAGCACGAAGTCCTAACCACTGGACCGCCGGGGAAGACCCAACTTTGATTTTTTTTGTAATCCAAGTCATATTTCCAGTAGTGAAACAATTACTTAATGGAAGACCTGAAGATAAATAATAATAAGTCACTGCCAACATGTCATTCAATATACAAATTGAAAATTAAGAAGCAATATATGTAAAGGGTTCGGTTAATTTTAACATGCCAATTTCGTGATCAACATTAAGTAGAAATATAACAAACAAAGAGCACATTCTATGTTGGGTACAAATTTTGATAGAAAATTTGGGTCATGAATGGAAATGGTAGTGACAACATTTCTATGTCCATGTCACTTCAACCAGCAGAAACATATAAACTACCTCTTCCTACTTGGTATAGTATAAAGTGGAGTGAACAAACATTTTAGGGGCTGATTTCGGCAGAAATGTAAGGCAGGAAATGATGCCATTTTCTCCCATCTGTAGATTTGTTGGTGTGACTTGCTGTGAAGGAGAGAAAACATTCTGCTTGACTGTCTGGCAGTTTGTGGGAAGGCTGAGCATTGGGCATACAAATTTGCAGATACCAGGGGTTAGAATAAGAAGGCAAGAGAACCCTGGGGACAGAAGGGCATTGCTGGATAAACGGAGCCTTGTGGAGCTATGAAGGCAAAGATTCCTCGTGACCTTACAACCAAAGATCAACGTAAATTACTGGTTTTCATAGGTAGGAAGCAACTATTGGAAGTACTAACTTTGTGCAGTCTTTTTTTAAAAAAAATTAGTTTTATTGTAGTATAAGTTGCTTTACGATGTTATGTTATTTTCTGCTGTACAGCAGAGTGAATCAGCTACGTGTATGCACATATTCCCCTCCCTTTTGGATTTCCTTCCGATTCAGGATACCACAGAGCACTGAGTAGAGTTCCCTGTGCTATAAAGTAAGTTCTCATTAGTTATCTATTTTATAATAGTATCAACAGTATATATTTGTCCATCCCAATCTCACAATTCCTCTCAGTCCCCCTTTTCTCCTTTGGTATCCACATATTTGTTCTGTATATCTGTGTCTCTATTTCTGCTTTGCAAAAAAGATCAATCCCTTAACTTTATGTTTCCAGGATTGTATATAAGTAGATTGTATATAATGTTTCCTTAAAAATTATAATTTTAAGTAATTCTTCCCTTTTCTAGAGTATAACTAAACATATGGATAATGAAGAAGCCAAGGGGAGATTAGAAATAACCTTTCTGAGCCTCAAAAGGGTTCTTATGAAACTGCTTTCTTCCCTGTTGGTGTAGCAAGAGAGAATGGAGAAACATTTTCCCAATGGGCCATTATTTCAGAATCAGTGGCCCCAAATGACCATCCCCCTTGTGGTGAGGTTTCTAGAGCAGATGGTACAAGCAACAAGGGCTTATGTTAGGAGCAATTATTCCACTATTGCCTATTGTGTTCCAACTTTGTGAAGCATGGTAACCTATGTTGGCAATACTGAATTAGACAATCTTATAACACTAAACCAGAGAAACATTTGTTAGGGAGTTTGCTCTGTATCCTTGTTTCTTTTAGAAAGAAAAGCTATTTTCTGATTATTTGAAATTAGGGCCTCTGATTAGGGCTTTTATAAACAGAAAACATTCTGAGTTATTTCTTTCATTTGGCTATAAATCCAGGGATTTTTTTGCCTTACATGTCCTACCTTCTTGAATGACTAAGGAAACCACCCCCAAAAAACAAACAAAAAAAACTTGTTCTAGAACTGTCTTCAAAAAGTGAGGATGAGAATGTATGGGATTTTAAGGGATATATATATATATCTGTATCTTAATGCTGCTGTAATAAACTGCCACATACTTAGTGGCTTAAAACAACAAAATGTATTTTTTTATGATTCTGGAGGTCAGAAGTCCAAAATGGGTTTTACTGGGCTGAAATCAAGGCTTCTGAAGGGCTATGATTTGGAGGCTCTAGGAGTGAATTCACCCCCTTGCCTTCTCTAACTTCTGGAGGCTGCCTACATTCTTTGTTTCATGGTCCCATTCCCTTATCTTAAACCAATCCATTCTCACACTAGATCACTCTGACACTGACTCTGCCACTTTTTCACTCCTGTGGATCCTTGTGATTACATTGAGCCCACCTTGGATAACTCACCTCTAGGTTCTTAGTCACATGTACAAAATCTCTTTTGCCAAATAAAGTTAACACCTTGATAGGTCCTGAGGATTGAAATTCAAATGTCTTTGGGCTACCACTCTACGTACAAAGTAATATAAGATGTGCATAGAAAGATGTTAATAATAACATGTTATAAGTCATAAAATATGTTGCATTAAATATATATAAAGGGCTTCTCTTGTGGCTCAACTGCTAAAGAATCTGCCTGCAATGAGGAAGACCTGGGTTCAATCCCTGAGTAGCAAATACCTTCCAACAACACAAGAGAAGACTCTACAGATGGAAATCACCAGATGGTCAATACTGAAATCAGATTGATTATATTCTTTGCAGTCAAAGAAGGTGAAGCTCTATACAATCAGCAAAAACAAGACTGGTAGGTAACTGTGGCTCAGATCATGAACTCTTCATTGCAAAATTCAGACTTAAAGAAAGTAAGGAAAACCACTAGACCATTCAGGTATTCAGTCAGTTCAGTTCAGTCGCTCAGTTGTGTCCGACTCTTTGTAACCCTTTGTAACTCCATGAACCACAGCACGCCAGGCCTCCCTGTCCATCACCAACTCCTGGAGTCCACCCAAACCCATGTCCATCAAGTCGGTGATGCCATCCAACCATCTCATCCTCTGTCATCCACTTTTTGTCCTGCCCTCAATCTTTCCCAGCATCAGGGTCTTTTCAAATGAGCCCGTTCTTCGCATCAGGTGGCCAAAGTTTGGAGTTTCAGATTCAGCATCAGTCCTTCCAATGAATATTCAGGACTGATTTCCTTTAGGATAGACTGCTTGGAGTCCAAGGGACTTTCAAGAGTCTTCTCCAACACCACAGTTCAAAAGCATCAATTCTTTGGCGCTCAGCATTCTTTATAGTCCAACTCTCACATCCATACATGTTTACTGGAAAAACCATAGCCTTGACTAGATGGACCTTTGTTGGCAAAGTAATGTCTCTGCTTTTTAATATGCCGTCTAGGTTGGTCATAACTTTCCTTCCAAGGAGTAAGTGTTCATGGCTGCAATCACCATCTGCAGTGATTTTGGAGCCCAGAAAAATAAAGTCAACCACTGTTTCCACTGTTTCCCCATCTATTTCCCATGAAGTGATGGGACCAGATGCCATGATCTTAGTTTTCTGAATATTGAGCTTTAAGCCAACTTTTTCACTCTCCTCTTTCACTTTCACCAAGAGGCTCTTTAGTTCTTCTTCACTTTCTGCCATAAGTGTGGTGTCATCTGCATATCTGAGGTTATTGATATTTCTCCAGGGAATCTTGATTCCAGCTTGTGCTTCCTCCGGCCCAGCGTTTCTCATGATGTACTCTGCATATAAGCAGGGTGACAATTCAGGTATGACCTAAGTCAAACCACTTACGATGATAGTGGAAGTGACAAATAGTTTCAAGGGATTTGATCTGATAGAGTGCCTGAAGAATTATGGATGGAGGTTTGTGACATATTACAGGAGGCAGTGATCAAGACCATTCCAAAGAAAAAGAAATGCAAAAGGGCAAAATGGTTGTCTAAGGGTGTCTTACAAATAGTTGAGAAAAGAGAAGCTAAAGACAAAGGAGAGAAGGAAAGCTATACCATCTGAATACAGAGTTCTAAAGAGTAGCAAGGAGAGATAAGAAAGCCTTCCTCAGCGATCAACACAAAGAAATAGAGGAAAACAATAGAATGGGAAAGACTAGAGATCTTTTCAAGAAAATTAGAGATACCAAGGGAACATTTCATGCAAAGATGGGCACAGTAAAGGACAGAAATGGTATGGACCTAACAGAAGCAGAAGATATTAAGAAGAGGTGGCAAGAATACACAGAAGAACTATACAAAAAAGATCTTCATGACCCAGATATTCACGATGGTGTGATCACTCATCTAGAGCCAGACATCCTGGAATGTGAAGTCAAGTGGGCCTTAGAAAGCATCACTATGAACAAAGCTAGTGGAGGTGATGGCATTCCAGTTGAGCTATTTCAAATCCTGAAAGATGATGCTGTGAAAGTGTTGCACTCAATATACCAGCAAATTTGGAAAACTCAGCAGTGGCCACAGGACTGAAAAAACTCAGTTTTCATTCCAATCCCCAAAAAAGGCAATGCCAAAGCATGTTCAAACTACTACACAGTTGCACACACCTCACACACTAGCAAAGTAATGCTCAAAATTCTCCAAGCCAGGCTTCAACAGTATGTGAACTGAGAACTTACAGATGTTCAAGCTGAGTTTAGAAAAGGTAGAAGAACCAGAGCTCAAATGACTAACATCCACTGGACCATAGAAAAAGCAAGAGAATTCTAGAAAACCATCTACTTCTGCTTTATTGACTATGGCAAAGCCTTTGATTGTGTGCATCACAACAAACTGTCGAAAAAGAGATGGGACTACCAGACTACCTTACCTGCCTCATGAGAAATCTGTATGTAAGTCAAGAAGCAGCAGTTAGAACTGGACATGGAACAACAGATTGGTTCCAAACTGGGAAAGAATTATGTCAAGGCTGAATATTGTCACCCTGCTTATTTAACTTATATGCAGAGTACATCATGTGAAATGCTGAGCTGGATGAAGCACAAGCTGGAATCAAGATTGCTGGGAGAAATATCAATAACCTCAGATGCACAGATGACACCACCCTTCTGGCAGAAAGCGAAGAAGAAACAAAGAGCCTCTTGATGAATGTGAAAGGGGAGAGTGAAAATGTTGGCTTAAAACTCAAGATTCAGAAAATGAAAATACGGCATCCAGTCCCATCACTTCATGGCAAATAGGTGGGGAAACAATGAAAAGAGTGTCAGACTTTATTTTCTTGGGCTCCAGAATCACTTCAGATGGTAACTGCAGCCATGAAATTAAAAAATGCTTGCTCCTTGGAAGAAAAGCTATGGATGAACCTAGACAACGTATTAAAAGCAGAGACATTACTTAGCTGACAGAAGTCCATTTAGTCAAAGCTATGGTTTTCCAGTAGTCATGTGTGGATGTGAGAGTTGAAGTATAAAGAATGCTGAGTGCCAAAGAATTGATGCTTTTGAATTGTGGTGTTGGAGAGCACTCTTTAAAATCCCTTGGACTGCAAGGAGATCAAGCCAGTCAATCCTAAAAGATATCAGTCCTGAATATTTATTGGAGGGACTGATGCTGAAGGTTAAAGTCTCATACTTTGGCCACCTCATGTGATCTGACTCATTAGAAAAGACCCTAATGCTGGGAAATTTGAAGGCAGGAGGAGAAGTGGATGACAGAGGATGAGATGGTTGGATGGCATCACCGACTTGATGGACATGAGTTTGAGCAAGCTCCAGAAGTTGTTGATGGAAAGGCAAACCTGGCATGCTACAGTCCATGGGGGTAGCAAAGATTCGGACATGACTGAGCAATTGAACTGAACTGAAAGTATATAAATGGAAACACACTACAATGTGTAGGGTATTTACCCTGAATTAACATGAGCATTTCCAGTGATTAATTTCATATTCATATATTAATATTTTGGTAAGTAGTTACATAAATCATATATGTGTCAGTGTATAATTTAATAACACACTGTTCTACCACCACCAAATTTCAAAACTGAAACATTACCAATACTAAGCATACCTATATAACCCTTCCCGAATCCTGTTCTCCTAAGGTCTCCCTAGGATACCACTGTCAACCATTTTGTGTTTATAATTCTTTTGTCCTCAAAATTTTATTAGAGAGATGGAAAGTGACACAGATAGATAGATTGGTAGGTAGGTAGGCTGGTAGATGAGAGAGAGAGACATTGCTTGGTTTTTAATTTTACAAAAGTGGTGCTATAACATATCTTTTATTTTATTTTTTACTAAATTTAACATTTCTAAGATTTATCCTCATTGCCAATAGTAGTATTAATTCATATTCACTGTTATATTGTACTTGATTTTTTGGACATATTATAATATACATTCTTCTGCCAATGAATATTTGAATTGGTTTGAGTTTTTGTTTTTTCACTATCACTAACAGTGCTGCTATAAATATTTTGTTAATATCACCTGGTGCACAAGTGGAAGGATTTCTTTAAGATTTATACTTAGAACTAAAATTTTGGTATCTTGAGTATTCACATATCAAATTTACAATACAGTTTTTGCAATTAAAAAATTACAGTGTCAATTTTTCCCACTTTTTCTTCTTTCAGCTGCAGTATATAAGCTATCATTTGGCTCTATGTTTTTGCCAAAATCTGTGTCATCAAACCTCTTATTTTTAATAACCCAGCAGGTTAAAATGGTATCTCAATATCTTAATTAGTACATCTTTATTTACAAATTAGTCTAAACATTTTTTCACATATTTATTGGACATTTGTGATCTCTGTCCAGTGAAGCATTTCTTCTTCTGTCTGTATTCTGCTCAGTTGTTTGTCTTTTTCTCATACATTGGTGTGAGACTTTTTATATTCTGGCAATGGCCAATCATAAGTTCTACCAGTGTGGCAATTATCTTTTTCCATTGTGATCTGTTTTTTCATTATCCTTAAATAGCCTGTTGATGAATAGAATTTCTTAATTTTGACATCATAGAATTTATTAATGAATCTACCTCACGTCAAGGCCATAGAATATTCTGCTAGATTTTCTTCAATTTTTTCAGTTTTACTATTCTGCTTGAACTTTTAACCTACCCAAACTTGCTTTCTTGGGTGGTATCATGTAGACATAGAATGTGACCTTTTTGCCCTAGGCAGAATCAATTATTAAGCACCCAGCTCTCACCTGAAAATTTTTTCAGGCTCTTCCTTTAGTCCTATTAATCAGTTTATCTTTGCACCAATATCATAATCTCTTACAGTATTTTAGTCATTTTAAGCATCTATTACATGAAATCTCTCCATGTTTGTTCTTTATTTATAAGCATGTTTTGGCTATTCCTGGATCTTATAATCTATAATCATACAAATTATAAGATTTGCTTGTCAATTTCCTCAAAAAACTTGATGGACTTTGATAAAAGTTGCACTGGATCTAACAACTAATTTAGAAAGAATTGCTCACTTCATAATATTTAATCTTTTTTTATAATCATGGCATCTCTCTCCATTTAAATATTTACATTGTCAAGAAATTATGAAATGTTCTGCATGAAAGAGTTTAACATATTTTAGAGGTATCTCTACATATGATTTTAGTCTTAGTATATGATAATATCTTTTCAATTTTTCAGTTGATTTGAACCCCATAAATTCAAAGACTAGTGTCAAATTTATATCCACTTGGACCAGTTCTCATTCATAATTTCTTTTTGCATTTCAGAACAGAATTCTGTGGATTTTGTACTGTCTTTTTAAAGTAAATTAATTAGAAGTCCATTTTGTAAATGTTCAAGATTAAACTGTATATTTTTCTTTACTGACTCACCTTCAATTTTGAGATTATATTACTGAGTACACTATTCAAAGTTAACTATTATTTCCTCTTAGTATTTTGAGTAAATTGACCCATTGTATTGTGAATTTCATTATTAATGTTGAGAAGTCTGCTGCCAGTCTAAGTATTTTTTAGTATAGGTGATAAGTGCTTACTGTACACATGCCAGACAGTTAATCTAGCTAAAATTGTATAGACTTAAATGATTTTTAGTATTCAAACAGTTGTGCAACCATCATCACAAAGATTTTTGGATATTTATTTTTCCCTGAAATTCATGTCACTTTCTACTTCCCCTCAACTAAGAAATTATTTTCTGTCTGTTTTAATGTGGGATATTTCTTTAGCTGTAGATTCAATTCAACTTCTATTTTCAACTGATTCTTACATGCGTTTACATATTCACTATATCTTTAATATCAACAATTGTATATTTTCATTCGTTTATTATTCTACTTGATTATTTTTAAAAATATATCTGGTATTATAGCTTCCTATTATCAACTTTTTCTTTTATTTCTTAAAATGCATTTTATATGTTTATTTTCTATTGTTGATATGGTATTCCAACTGAAGTCCATGCATACCCATGTGTTTTCATCTTTAGTAAAATAATGTCATAATAAAATAGCTATCTCTTCCCTATGTTTCCATAGCTTGCTGTGCACTTCAACATAGCACTTTTAATGGAAAAAAATTATGTTTACACTTTGTCTTTTATAATGGAACAAATTGAGAGCAGACATTATCTTTCAATATTGTATCATCAGCCCTTAATTAAATTCCAGGTTAGCAATACATGATAAATAAATATTTATTGGACAACTCTAAATAACTTTGATCTTTTCATATTTTTAACTAGAATAAATTCTGTTGAGGTTTTGGCTGAAATAAATATATTCTACCTCAGTTTTTCAACATCAGTTCAGTTCAGTCACTCCATTGTGTCCGACTCTTTATGACCTCATGGACTGCAATATGCCAGGCTTCCCTGTCCATCACCAACTCCTGGAGTTTGCTCAAACTCATGTCCACTGAGTCAGTGATGCCATCCAACCATCTCATCCTCTGTCATGCCCTTCTCCTCCTGCCCTCAATCTTTCCTAGCATCAGGGTCTTTTCCAATGAGTCATCTCTTCCCAACAGGTGGCGAAAGTATTGGAGCTTCAGCTTCACCCTCAGTCCTTCCAACGAATACTCAGGACTGATTTCCTTTAGGATGGACTGGTTTGATCTCCTTGAAGTCCAAGGGACTCTCAAGAGTATTCTCCAACACCACAGTTCAAAAGCATCAATTCTTTGTTGCTCAGCTTTCTTTATGGTCTGACTCTCACATCCATACACGAATACTGGAAAAACCATAGCATTGACTAAATGGAACTTTGTCAGCAAAGTAATGTCTCTGCTTTTAATATGCTGTCTAGGTTCATCATAGCTTTTCTTCTAAGGAACAAGTGTCTTTTAATTTCATGGGTGTATCACCATCTGCAGTGATTTTGGAGCCCAAGAAAATAGTCTGTCACTGTTTCCATTGTTTCCCCATCTATTTGCCATAAAATGATGGGACTAGATGCCATGATCTTAGTTTTTTGAATGTTGAGTTTTAAGCCAGCTTTATCACTCTCCTCTTTCATTTCAAGAGGCTCTTTAGTTCCTCTTCACTTTCTGACTTAAGGGCGGTGTTATCTGTATATTTAAGGTTATTTATATTTCTCCTGGCAATCTTGATTCCAGCTGGTGCTTCATCCAGCCCGCTATTTCTCATGATGTACTCTGCATATAAGTTAAATAATCAGGGTGACAATATTCAGCCTTGACGTACTTCTTTCCCAATTTGGAACCAGTTCGTTGTTCCATGTCCAGTTCTGACTGCTGCTTCTTGACCTGAATACATGTTGTGGTCTTTTAATGGACTGGAACCTGGTGGTCAGGAGTTGATGATAAGAAAGTAAAGGAGAGAAAGAGGCTGATATTCCTTGGTTTATGCAGAAAGCCAGTAAAGCCCCTGATATGGGGCTTGCTGTGTTCACAGAGGCCTCAGGCGCCCTCTCAATGGGGTGAAGGTGCAGAGTGCCTTCTCAAGAGGGTCTTAGAAGCCCAGGCAGGAAAGTGAACTCAGAAGGCCTCTGCGCTCCAAAGAAATAGCCTGAGAGAGAGAGAGAAAGAAAGAGAAAGAAAGACACGGAGACCAGAGCTCTGATGGAGCAAAGGTGTTTTAATCAACATGGTGTGGGCATATATACTGTAGTTATTCTCAGCAAAGATAAAGATTAAAATTCCACACTTACAAAACATAAGCAATCCATATTAAAAAGAGAGAGAGAGTTGTAAATAATCACTTTTACCATATGGTTCACAAGAAGGAAGAGGGTACATATCACTGTACAGAAAAACTAAGGAAGGAAATGCCTGGATCTCTCAGCCCAGGGAGAGGCTTGCCTCTCCTCTTAATTCTTGAATATTCAGGAATTTATAAGGAACAGAGGATTCCTGACAGATCCAAAACAGCACAGAGGAAGCTTCCTGTTAAATGCTTCCTGACACATACAGACTTCTCATGAGGCAGGTAAGGTGGTCTGGTATTCCCATCTCTTTAAGAATTTTCCAGTTTGTTGTAATGCACACAATCAAAAGCTTTGCTGTAGTCAATAAAGCAGAAATAGATGTTTTTCTAGAACTGTCTTGCTTTTTCTGTGCTGCAGCAGATGTTGGCCATTTGAGCTCTGGTTCCTCTGCCTTTTCTAAGTCCAGCTTGAACATCTGGAAGTTCTCAGTTCACATATTGTTGAAGCCTGGCTTGGAGAATTTTGAGCATTACTTTGCTAGTGTGTGAGATGCGTGCAATTGTGCAGTAGTTTGAGCATTCTTTGGCATTGCTTTTCTTTGGGATTGGGATGAAAACTGAGCTTTTCCAGTCCTGTGGCCACTGCTGAGTTTTCCAAATTTGTTGGCATATTGAGTGCAGCATCATCTTTCAGGATTTGAAATAGCTCAACTGGAATTCCATCACCTCCACTAGCTTTGTTTGTAGTGATGCTTCCTAAGGCCCACTTGACTTCAGTCTTTGATGTCTGGCTGAGGGTGAGCGATCACACCATTATCATTATCTGGGTCATTAAGATCTTTTTATATTCTATCTCAACTTTTCAACATACAGAAAATAAATATATACCATCTCAACTTTTCAACATACACATGCTCAAATACATGTATGTACCGTTAAGTATTCACATCTTACTTTTTGCAGAATGTAACTGAATAATGATATGTTGGGGCAAAATTTTTATCAAGTTAAAAATTACATGAATGTAAAATAAATTTCCAATAATTTAATCAAGCTAAGTACCACTTCCTAACAACATTTTTGATAACATCATCAATAACTTTAAAAATAGGGATAGCAAAGCAACTGAGCTCTTTTACCTGGGAAAGAACATCCTTTTCAAAATTTAGTATGTGAATGTATAATTTGTCAAGCCAATCTCATTAAATCAAATTATAAATAAGAAAGGCAGTGATAATTGCCACTATAAACCCAACTTTAGATGATAAGTTTTACAGTCAATTGGGAAATATTCAAGTGATCCAGAAAAACATACCATTTGGTGTTTCTTGTTCTATTTTGTGATGATTATTTTTACAATACCATTTTCAAAGTCTTGTTTTAGAAATATATTTTTTTCAACATGTATAAGATTTATACAGTTTTCACACAACAGCAGAATACAAATTCTATTCAAGTTCCCATTGATTATATACCAGGAGACACTGGAACATATCCAGGGACAGAAAACAAGGTGCAAAAATTTCATGGTCTAAGGGTATTGAAATCATACAGAGTCTGTTCTCCTATCTCTGTGGAATTATGTTAAAAATCAATATCAAAAGATATTTGAGAATAACCACATATTTTTAAGTGCAAAATGACATTTATCAAGAGAGATCTTTGACTTAGCCATTGAAAGCTTCAATAAAGTTAGACTAAGTATGAACACTGGAGAAGGAAATTGCAACCCACTCCAGTATTCTTGCTGGAGAATCCCATGGACAGAGGATCCTGGTGGGCTACAGTCTGTGGAGCTGCAAGAGTCAGATACAACTTAGCAACTAAACCACAACTACAACCACAAGTTTGAACAGAATGCTAGATTTCCAATTTATATTCACTGAAAATTTGATATAGTTCCATTTACTCTGGCATTTAATATTACTGTTAAAAGTGTAGAAAGCTTATTATTTTAGCTTTTTAAAAACTTTTTGTTTCCCAAAAGTAATTTTTTTATTTAAAAAATTTTTGAATAAGATTTGAAGCTTATAATCCAATTCTGAGAATATAAATACTATGTTGTTAAAAAAAAAGCCCAGGAAATTAATATGTGATACAGTATTATTAACTAAAGTACAGATTTTATTCAAATTTCACAAAACTGTATGCTTGTGTCCATTATTTGTTTTGATACCTTATTCAAGATTCCACACTGTGTTTAGTGGCATTGGGCAGCTTCAGCTGCATGCAATAAATTTTGATAAATTCTTTTTTCATTTTTATTCTGTTACAAATATTTTCTAATTTTCATTGTAATGGCTTCTTAGATAAACCCATCATTTAAAAGTGAACATTTAATTTCCAAATACATGGAGTTTTTAAGTGTCTTTGATATTAATTTCTCATTTAAATGCTTTCTTCTCAGAAATATTATCTTCAGATAATATGCTCCACAGATTCTTTATAAGTATTTTATACTACTAATTCTTGCTCAGATTTATTGAGACATAAAGCAAAAATTTATTTGGCTATTGAAAATAAATGAGCACTTAAGTTTTTTTCACAACTTTCATGATTCCATATGCACTAGATCCTATTCAATCATATGAAAAAGTATTTGTGTAAAAAAAGGGTATCATATAGTCACTGGAATGATGAATAAGAATACCAAGAAATGCTATAATACATTAAATGACATGAAAGATGCAAAAGTGCAGGTAGGAGAGAATTTCAACTATGTGACAGTGTGTAGGAAACAGAGAAAAAAAAGCAAAGATATCAAGTCATCAACAGTGCTAGCATTGTTTACATCTTTTTTTAAAAAATCTATAACAATACAATGTAAAAACACCTGCACACAACAACAAAACAGAAACTTGGCAGCAGGTCCTAAAGAGGTAGTAAGATTGGGTGGTGCCCTGTGCGTGTGTGTGGGTGAGGGGCAGGCGGAGAAAGATGAAGGAGGAGACAGACACACAGAAACAGGAGTAGAGAAGGAAGGCAGGGAAGGGTTGGGGGCAGGCTTAGTTGCTGGTTAGAAATTTCCTGAAGCACCAGGGAATTTAAAAATGAACTGAATTATGGATCAAAGGAAAGACAAGCACTTAACTTGCTTTGTTAACATTAAGCTATTATTTCTCTCTACTATTTTTTTTTTTCTAATTGGTCAATTCAGTTAGTTGCTAGCAATCATATACATCCCTATAAGGCAAAAGATGCTTACTCCTTGGAAGGAAAGTTATGAGCAACCTAGATAGCATATTAAAAAACAGAGATATTACTTTGCCAACAAAGGTCCATGTAGTCAAGGCTATGGTTTTTCCGGTGGTCATGTATGGATGTGAGAGTTGGGCTGTGAAGAAAGCTGTTCAGTTGAGTTCAGTTCAGTCGCTCAGTTGTGTCCAACTCTTTGCGACCCCATGAATCACACACAGCACGCCAGAGAAGAAGAAAGCTGAGAGCCTAAGAATTGATGCTTTTGAATTGTGGACTTGGAGAAGACTCTTGCGAGTCCCTTGGATTGCAAGGAGATCCAACCAGTCCATCCTAAAGGAGACCAGTCCTGGGTGTTCATTGGAAGGACTGATGCTGAGGCTGAAACTCCAATACTTCGGCCACCTCATGCGAAGAATTGACTCATTGGAAAAGACTTTGATGCTGGGAGGGATTGGGGGCAGGAGGAGAAGGGGACAACAGAGGATGAAATGGCTGGATGGCATCACTGACTTGATGCACATGAGTTTGGGTGAACTCCGGGAGTTGGTGATGGACAGGGAGGCCTGGCGTGCTGTGATTCATAGGGTCGCAAAGAGTTGGACATGACTGAGGTACTGAACTGAACTGAACTGAAGGCAGAAGATGAAAATAGTATTCTATATGTCATTTTAGCTGATCTAATACATAGGGATATGTTTTCTACTAAATTTGTTCTCCCATCAGGGTACCTCTTATGGAGAAATGACAACGTGGCAACTATTATTTATTTCTGGGCACACTTAGATTTAGTGCTTGTAATTTCCCATCAGAGAGCATGTCAATCAGTAAACCCCCAAATTCCTTACCAAAAAATCCCCATCATTAACCACATAGAGCAGAATCTGTATTTGTTTATAAAATGTTTGGTTTGCATGCAGGGGAATCATGAATGGCTGTGGATCACACAGTCAGTAAGTACATCATTAAAACTGGAAACACAACTTCTAGGCCTGAATTACAGCTCTGCCCTTGATAGGTCTGTAATCCTGCTGAAGTTCCTTAATGTGTCTTTGTTCTGCTCTCCATACCTGTGCAGTTAAGTACACCTGATAACACTTACTTTATAGATTTTCTCTGAGGATGGTAGAAGTAATCCACAGAGCACCTAGTGTAACATCGGCACAACGTGAAATGTAAACTGTGCTTACTATGATGGAAAAGGGCCTTATATACTCAAAACAGATTTAATATGTGTATATGTATGTATGTTTATATATAAAGGGAGAGGAGGGGCAATGGAATAAACACAGAAAACATAAAAATACAGAGATGTTGAAATACAAAAGTTAATGATGTTTATCATAATAGTCTTGCAAATTTTCAAAGATATTATTCACCAGATTTCAGCATTACAGTTATCCATCCTGTATTCTTCCATGGCAAATTCAGTTATTCCAAATTCAAATAAAAATGCCGCTAGTACTTCAAAACTAATTTAGACAGAAAATATAAGCAAATTTCTATTTACTATGGCTGTTAATTTTGAGAGTCTAACATTTAGTGAGTGTGGTTCCAAGTACTTCACATAGATCAATCCAGTGCTCACAAGAGCGCTATCAGAGGAAGTGGTGTTATAATCATCCCCATGTCACCACTGATCAAACAAGGGACAGGGGGAGTAGAAAGCCACTCACTAGATTTCATTCCTTTGTACGGCTGAGTAATATTCCATTGTGTATACGTACTGCATTATCATTTGTAGAGACACGGCTGGACCTCGAGACTGTCATGGAGAGTGAAGTAAGTCAGAAAGTAAAAACAAATACTGTATATGAAACAAATACTGCATATATGTGGAATATAGAAAAGTGGTATAGATGATCTTATTTGCAAAACAGAAATAGAGAGAGAGATGTAGAGAATAAACGTATGGACACCAAGGGGGGAAGAGGTGGGTGGCATGAATTGGGAGAGTGGGGTCGACATAAACTAGGTAACTAATGAGAACCTACTGTATAGCTCAGCGAACTCTACTCAGCACTTTGTTGTGACTGAAATGGGAAGGAAATACAAAAAAGAAGAAGTATATGTATATGTATGGCTGATTCACTCTGCTGCACAGCAGAGACTAGCACAATGTAAAGCGATCATACTCCAGTAAAAACTAATCTAGAAAAAGAAAGCTATTCTCTGGGAGAGCTGACATTTGATAGCAAGAGGATTTACTTCTGAGCCTAGTGCATTAATCATTATAATATTTACCTAATAGAATTACTGTTTGCTTACAGCTCATAATGTAAGATTTCAAATACTAGGAGAGAAAGTGTACTGTGGTTCTATAATTATTTACTATGTGACATACATATGGACTTTAAACCACATTTTAATGGATGCTTCTTTTCAAATCCAAACGTGGTATATAATTTTACTTGGTCAACAGAATATTTTCCTGCACAATTAATTTAAAGTAGTTAGAATAACATGATGCACTCTATTCTAATAATAATAACTTTGAACTCCAAAATGTCAAAATTAGTTTTTATATATTTATGAAATAATGATAATGTTTCTATCACTTGTGTAAGATTAATACACTGGTATAACATTTAGAAATAACTCATTAATTATATAGCATGCAAAATGATGAAAAAAATAAAATTAACTTCTGAAGAGATTGCAAGCATATATATATATATATTACTACAAAAGACATTTCTAGGGAAAAAGAATCATTAATGTCTCTGTCCTAAAATATGATTCCAGGCATGTAAATGTCAATTCAGCTGCCTTATAAGACTTAGGAATGAATTTATTAAATGGGTAGATTTTAGAAATGTGAGATAAAAATATTGATTTTAGTCTCATGATGTATTACCTCATTTTTTTTTTTTTAAAACTCACATATGACCTTTCTACATTTTCTCCCTTAAAGAAGCAGAGCCAGGAGAACAGGGAAAATCCCATTAACAAAACACACCTGAAACTAACACAAAATTGTTAATAAAAATAAATAAATAAAACAGAAAAGCACCCAAAACACCAAAGATACTTAGTCTTTAAGTATATCCAAGGAATGACTGAATTTCTAAACTGACTTTAGTAAATCCATGTAACTTTTTTTTTCTCCGTAGGCTGCATACGCATTTATTTGTCTCTGTTTTGCGAAGATGTTTCCTTCTTTGATCTATGATCTTTTGTTATAAGCAATTTATTTCAAGTTGAGTTACCTGTATAACAAGTTGAGTTACTCTTCTTTTAGAGTGGTGTTTTTTGAATATGCTGTTTTATACCCTTGTCTTTGCACATTTTCACATATGACCAGGATTCATAAGGGATTCTCTGGTGGCTCAGACAATAAAGAATCTGCCTGCAATGTGGAAGACCTGAGTTCAATCCCTGGGTTGGGAATATCCTCTGGAGAAGGGACTCACAATCCACTCCAGTATTCCTGCCTGGAGAATTCCATGGACAAGAGGAGCTGCAGGGCTCCAACAGTTCATGGGGTTGCAAAGAGTTGGACATGACTGAGAGACTACACTTTAACTTCTTTTCGGAATTCAAAAATAATTAATATAATAGGTTGATGAGCATAGATGGGATACATTGGCTTGAAGATTTGGGCTTAAAAGTTTATTTTCAAGAAGCTGAAGTTGATTGTTTGATAGGGAAGCTTCCCATCACAACGTTCATTTGCAGGCAGGTCAAAACCTGAACTGTGTGGACTGTTAAAACCTGTTTCTGGGTTATAAAGAAATGGTCATTTTTCAGTTACGCTTTGGACTCTGGCTCTAAACCATAGACCTAGACATGTTAGTAAACAAAGATGGTTCTGGTTAGTCACAGAAGGAGCGCACTGGATGCCGGAAAATATTTGGCCGTGGTGACAGATGACAGTTGATGTTTTCCTTGTGTGATTTACAAGCAAACTGAACGGTACTTGATGTCTTTTTTTTTCAGCTCATTCTTGGAGTAAAAATTGTTTCTGGAAGAAGCTGCAATTGTGTGTATCAAATTGATCACTAAAGCAATCACATAAAGATGAGGAGAGGCAATCAAATTGTATCACATATGGGCAGGCTAAGTCACTTCAGTCATGTCTGACTCTTTGCAACCCCATGGACCTTCCTCTTGTGACCCTCTTCTGTCCATGGGATTCTCCAGGCGAGAATACTAGAGTGGATTGCCATGCCCTTCTCCAGGGGAATCTTGTCAACCCAGGGATTAAACCTGTGTCTCTTAAGTCTCCTGCATTGGCAGATGGATTCCTTACCACTAGCACCACCTTATCACATAAACTGCAGCTTGAAAGTACTCTTAGCATTGCAGAGTACTCCGTCAATAAATTAGTTACAATATAAAAATATGTCAGCTTTTTAAAAAAATGTCTTAAGAATCTGTCTTAAGGGAATAATCAGTTATTTTTCCAGACAGATATCATCGTAACTTGCCTTGTTTTAGTCTTTCCTTATAGATCAGGCAGAGGCAAACTGACTCTAGACCCATCACTGATGCGTTTGGTGGTAGTTAGGGTGGAGGCATGGATTACAAGACAGTGAGGGATATGGGAACTGACCACCAGCCATGAAACTGTACTTCTTGGGCTCTGAGCCCTATGCTAGGGGAGGATGACCCATCCTTGTGGCTTGTGAGATTTCCACATCAATGTGAGTTTTGTGGTAGAAAGTTGAAGTGATCTCTGCTCCATTGTCACTTTGGAAGATACATGGGGCAACTAGAAAGCAGAAAAGTACTATCTGGTGTGTAACCTCGGCTCCAGTTAGAATATAAGAGTCCCAGTGCAAAAATAATGATCAAGGGAACATATATATTTGTAACATGCACTTCAAACTCTGAATTTGACCTCATTTGCAAGACAAGCAATCTTTGGGACTAATATTATGGAAGCATTTTTTTCTGCTTGTTTGGTTATTCAATTCTGGTGACGTAATTTGGTATGTAAAGAATGATAAAATAGATGAAAACAGATATTCAGTTTCTCTTAATATCTCCAGCCTTAGCTATCTTCCATGGAAATGACGCTTTCTTAAAAATGTTCATTTTACTTATGCTCGTACTAACTCTGCATGTTTATTTGCTCATTTCAAAATTTTATAGTCATAGGTATTGCTTATGTATTATGTACAAATACAACACAAACACATGGTTGTCAATCTTTGTCAATTTATACCTTAGTCAAGGCTATGGTTTTTCCAGTAGTCTTATCTGGATGTGAGAGTTGGACTATAAAGAAAGCTAAGCACCGAAAAATTGATGCTTTTGAACTGTGGTGTTGGAGAAGACTCTTGAGAGTCCCTTGGACTGCAAGGAGATCCAACCAGTCAGTCCTATAGGAAATCAGTCCTGAATATTCACTGGAAGGACTGATGTTGAAGCTGAAACTCCAATACTTTGGCCACCTGATGCGAAGAACTGGCTCATTTGAAAAGACCCTGATGCTGGGAAAGATTGAGGGCAGGAGGAGAAGGGGATGACAGAGGATAAGATGGTTGGATGGTATCACCAACTCGATGGACATGACTTTGGGTAAACTCCAGGAGTTGGTGATGGACAGGGAGGCCTGGCGTGTTGTGGTTCATGGGGTCACAAAGAGTCAGACACAACTGAGGACTGAATTGAACTGAACCTTAGTCTGGAAACTATAAGCAAGAATTTGATTGGAATCTTTGACTTTTCTTTCATTAATAACTATGAAAGATCTAATTGGGAAATCTCATAAGTCAAATCTTAAAGGATTACTGGCAATAACGTTCCTTTATTATTCCAAAACCACCTTTTATTTTTACCACTCACCAGTTTCATAGAACCTTTGTGATATGTTAAATATGAGAAAATGGGGCATACATATGTTTATTTTTACAAAATTGGCAGCTTTCAAGAAAATTTTTCTAAATGCATTCTGAACAGACACCTACTAAAAGAAGTGATTCTAAAATATTTTATTCTGAGTGTCCAATAGCAATTCAGTATTTTATTTGAGAGAGTAAAATTAGAATGGAACAGCAAAATATAAGCATGATAAAAGTATACTCTTCTGTGGCCTTTTCTTTGGAGGTATGTAGAAACATGGGCAAAGCCTCAGAACTAGAGACTCTTGGTGGTAATGACTGAGGATTGAGGGGTATGGAAATCTCACAAGGATGTCAGCAGTTTTTGCTATAATTCAGAGAAGCTGAAAGACTAACAAATACAATTCAAAGCTTTTAAAAACAGGCCTTTTCCCCTCTTTCTTTGTTTTGTCACAGGATTACAGAGTGAATATTTTTCTTCGTCAGAAATGGAACGACCCACGTCTTGCATATAGTGAATACCCTGATGACTCCTTAGACCTAGACCCTTCCATGTTGGATTCCATTTGGAAACCTGATTTGTTCTTTGCCAATGAAAAGGGAGCCAACTTTCATGAAGTGACTACAGACAACAAATTGTTACGGATTTTCAAGAATGGGAATGTTCTTTATTCAATAAGGTGAGCGTTTCAGTGAAACAGAGTAGTGGTTTGTTTGTTTTTTAGCTTTTAGTGAGTGTTTTGAAATGTTTGAGTAAGTGCTTTCATTGTTCCACTCAAGTTCCTATGATATACCATTTCCCAAAGATATTTAATCAACATTAAGACACCAAGTTCCAGATCCAGGAACTATATGAGTAATTCTTGGAAATCCACTTTTTAAAATAAATGACCCAGGTTCTTACATCAGCCAGACTGGTGGGTGGTTTAAAGGTAAATTGAATGTAGTTTGAATCATATGTTGTGATTATATTTTAATGTATGCATACTTCCTTTAAATATTTATACATGAGGTAATATTTAGGTTTGCTTCTCTGGGATCCATTTCCCATAAATTATTTATCAGGTGTATGTATTTTTTAAAGATGTCCTTGAACTTCTGTGGTCAGTCTTTAGAAAAAGATCTAATTTACATTTTAGTTATTTACTATACATTTCTCAGAAGACCATGTAGCCTTTCAAAGCTAATACCAAAACATAGCAATAATATCAAAATATAAACATTAATAGTAACATTTCTTGACAGTTGAACTTTAGAATTCATTCAAATTCAGTTTTGCTATTTATACCTAATATCAAATAAGTATAAACTCAGTAAATAGGTACTTACACTAAACTACTTGAAGAACTTTGCTCCATTTGAAAAAATTCTAAAATAAAATGACTCTTACTTATTTTAATTTTATCTTAATTTATCTCAAATTTCTTAAATTAATTTATCTTAATTTTCTCTGAATTTATCTTTATTTTCCATAATTATTTTTAGTCAGTTAGTTAATATTTTTAAAAAGAACGGAAGGTTAGGATCAGAATTCATATCATATTTCTTAGAAGAGACAATATGCTCTATTTATAGAAATAGGCAATTGCTTCAAAAATATGTGTATCACCAGTAACATACTTTCAAAGTGTCAAGGTAAACTAGGCATTGGATCTATAGCCTGAAAGTTATTTCCTTAGATTTTACCTCTCTATTTTCTATTTTTTAACTTTTCTTCTCACCAGGAATGGATATACTTGATTTTAAGTTCATCTGCCCAATATCAGGGATCAGTTCAGTTCAGTTCAGTTGCTCAGTCATGTCTGACTCTTTGCGACCCCATGAATCGCAGCACTCCAGGTCTCCCTGTCCATCAACAATTCCTGGAGTTCACCCAAACTCATGTCTGTTGACAGTGATGCCATCCAACCATCTCATCTTCTGTCATCCCCTTATCCTCCTGCCCCCAGTCCCTCTCAGCATCAGTCTTTTCCAAAGAGTCAACTCTTCACATGAAGTGGCCAAGGTATTGGAGTTTCAGCTTTATCATCAGTCCTTCCAAAGAACACGAGGACTGATATCCTTTAGAATGGACTGGTTGGATCTCCTTGCAGTCCAAGGAATTCTCAAGAGTCTTCTCCAACACCACAGTTCAAAAGCATCAATTCTTCTGTGCTCAGCCCTCTTCACAGACCAACTCTCACATTCATACATGACTACTGGGAAAACCATAGCCTTGACTAGAGGGACCTTTGTTGGCAAAGTAATGTCTCTGCTTTTGAATATGCTATCTAGGTTGGTCATAACTTTTCTTCCAAGCAGTAAGCGTCTTTTAATTTCATGGCTGCAGTCACCATCTGCAGTGATTTTGGAGCCCCAAAAAATAAAGTCTGACACTGTTTCCACTGTTTCCCCAGCTATTTCCCATGAAGAGATGGGACCAGATGCCATGATCTTCATTTTCTGAATGTTGAGCTTTAAGCCAACTTTTTCACTCTCCTCTTTCACTTTCATCAAGAGCCTTTTTAGTTCCTCTTCACTTTCTGCCATAAGGGTGGTGTCATCTGCATATCTGAGGTTATTGATGTTTCTCCTGGCAATCTTGATTCCAGCTTGTGTTTCTTCCAGCGCAGCATTTCTCATGATGTACTCTGCATATTAGTTAAATAAGCAGGGTGACAATATACAGCCTTGACGTACCCCTTTTCTTATTTGGAACCAGTCTGTTGTTCCATGTCCAGTTCTAACTGTTGCTTCCTGACCTGCATATAGGTTTCTCAAGAGGCAGGTCAGGTGGTCTGGTATTCCCATCTCTCTCAGAATTTTCCAGTTTCTTGTGATCCACACAGTCAAAGGCTTTGGCATAGTCAATAAAGCAGAAATAGATGTTTTTCTGGAACTCTCTTGCTTTTTTGATGATCCAGCGGTTGTTGGCAATTTGATCTCTTGTTCCTCTGACTTTTCTAATACCAGCTTGAACATCTGGAAGTTCACGATTCATGTATTGCTGAAGCCTGGCTTGGAGAATTTTGAGCATTACTTTACTAGCATGTGAGATGAGTGCAATTGTGCAGTAGTTTGAGCGTTCTTTGGCATTGCCTTTTTTTGGGATTGGAATGAAAACTGACCTTTTCCAGTCCTGTGGCCACTGCTGAGTTTTCCAAATTTGCTGGCATATTGAGTGCAGCACTTTCACAGCATCATCTTTCAGGATTTGAAATAGCTCAACTGGAATTCTATCACCTCTACTAGCTTTGTTCATAATGATGCTTTCTAAGGCCTATTTGACTTCACATTCCAGGATGTCTGGCTCTAGATGAGTGATCACACCATCGTGATTATCTGGGTTGTGAAACTCTTTTTTGTACAGTTCTTCTGTGTATTCTTGCCACCTCTTCTTAATATCTTCTGCTTCTGTTAGGTCCATACCGTTTCTGTCCTTTATCGAGCCCATCTTTGCATGAAATGTTCCCTTGGTGTCTCTAATTTTCTTGAAGAGATCTCTAGTCTTTCCCATTCTGTTCTTTTCCTCTATTTCTTTGCATTGATCGCTGAGGAAGACTTTCTTATCTTTCCTTGCTATTCTTTGGAACTCTGCATTCAGATGCTTATATTTTTCCTTTTCTCCTTTGCTTTTCATTTCTCTTCTTTTCACAGCTATTTGTAAGGCATCCTCAGACAGCCATTTTGCTTTTTTGCATTTCTTTTCCATGGGGATGGTCTTTATCTCTGTCTCCTGTACAGTGTCATGAACCTCCATGCATAGTTCATCAGGCACTCAATCTATCAGATCTAGTCCCTTAAATCTATTTCTCACTTCCACTGTGTAATCATAAGGAATTTGATATAGGTCATACCTGAATGGTCTAGTGGTTTTCCCTACTTTCTTCAATTTAAGTCTGAATTTGACAATAAGGAGTTCATGATCTGAGCCACAGTCAGCTTCCAGTCTTGTTTTTGCTGCGTGTATATAGCTTCTCTATCTTTGGCAGCAAAGAATATAATCAATCTGATTTCGGTGTTGACCATCTGGTGATGTCCATGTGTAGAGTCTTCTCTTGTGTTGTTGGAAGAGGGTGTTTGCTATGACCAGTGTGTTCTCTTGGCAAAACTCTATTAGCCTTTGCCCTGCTTCATTCCATATTCCAAGGCCAAATTTTCCTGTTACCCTAGGTGTTTCTTGACTTCCTACTTTTGCATTCCAGTGCCCTGTAATGAAAAGGACATCTTTTTTGGGTGTTAGTTCTAAAAGGTCTTGATAGTTGTTATCTTTTCCATGAAATAATATAAAATAGAAACAACAGGAATGAAAATTTAATCTTAGTACCTTAGTGATTTTGAAAACATTTTTATACAAAGCTGTTTTGTAAATCATGCTAATTCCTTATCCCAATATGTATGATTTTCACATGTTTTTATTCCATGTGAAAGGAGGAAAGAACTAGTGAACTCTAAGAATAATGAAATTACACATTCTAAACAACTGAGAAATGATAGATTTTGGGCCAGTGGAGGACAGTGCCTCAGGGACCTGTGGCAGTATAACAAATGATCTAACATTCGTGTCGTTGGAGTCTCCGATGGAGACAGAGAATAAGATATAGAGCTACAAAAAATATTAAAAGAATTGATGGGTGAAATGTATATATTTTGCAAAAGGCATAGATCTATGAATTCAAGATACTGCCTAAATCCCAAAAATATTAATACCAAATCACATCACACGCAAACTTCTGAAACTAAATAAAATGACAGATAATATTGAGAACAACATAACCTTACCTGTAGGGGAAGAACAATTGAAATGCTAGCTAATTTCTGATCAGAAATCATAGAAACCAAAAAGAAGACATGCATTTTTCAAGTGCTGAAGGAAAGGAACTGGTACCCCTGGCATCTCGTTGTTCAGTCGCTCAGCTGTGTCTGACTCTTGACGACTCCATGGACTGCAGCACACTAGGCTTCGTTTTCTCCTGGAGTTTGCTCAAACTCCTGTCCATTGAGTTGATGATGCCATCCAACCATCTCATCCTCTGCCACCCTCTTCTCCTGCCCTCACCCTTTACTTTCATCAGGGTCTTTTCTAGTAAGTCAGCTCCTCGCATCAGGTAGTTAAAGTATTGGAACTTCAGCTTCACCATCGGTCCTTCCAATGAACATTCAGGGTTGATTTTCTTTAGGATTAACTAGTTTGATCTCCTTGCAGTCCAAGGGACTCTCAAGAGTCTTCTTCAGCACCACAATTCAAAAGCATGAATTTTTCATGCTCCAACTCTCACACCCATACATAACTACTGGAAACTTCATAAGTTTGACTACAGACCTTTGTACTTGGTGAAAGGCTTTCCTGGCAACTCAGTTGGTAAAAAGCCTGCCTGCAATGTGGGAGAGCTGGGTTCCATTCTGGGGTTGGGAAGATCCCCTGGAGAAGGAAATGGCAGCCCACTCCAGTATTCTTGTCTGGAGAATTCCATGGATAGGGGAGCCTGGTGTCACAAAGAGTCAGACACGACTAAGTAACCAACACTTTCACTTTCACCTGGTGAAAATGAAGGGGAAATTGAGACATTTTTGGATAAAGGAAAATTAAGAGAATTTGTCACAAATAGACCTCATGGCACTGCTGCTGCTAAGTCACATCAGTCGTGTCTGACTCTGTGCGACCCCATAGACCTCAGCCCACCAGGCTCTTCTGTCCCTGGGATTCTCCAGGCAAGAATACTGGACTGGGTAGCCATTTCCTTCTCCAATGCATGAGAGTGAAAAGTGAAAGTGAAATCGCTTAGTTGTGTCTGACTCTTCGTGACCCCATGGACTGTAGCCTACCAGGCTCCTCCATGGGATTTTCCAGGCAAGAGTACTGGAGTGGATTGCCACTGCCTTCTCCCCCTCATGGCACTAGTGGTAAAGAACCCGCCTGCCATCCTGGAGATGTAAGAGAGGCAAATTGGAGGAAGGCACTTCAACCCACTCCAGAATTCCAGCCTGGAAAATTCTAGGGACAGAGGAGCCTAATGTGTCACAGTCCACAGCGTTGCAAAGAATATGGGACATGACATGACTGAAGTGACTTAGGAGGCAGGTAGGTGGGCAGATCTCCCCTGAAAGTACAGCTAAAGGAAGTTTTCTAAACAGAAAGGAACCAATAAGAGAAGACGCACTGAAGCATCAAGAAAGAAGAAAGGAGACTGTCATCAGAAATATGAGCAAATATGATAGACTTTTCTTCTCCTCTTGAATTTTCTAAATTACGCTTGACAGTTGAAGCAGGAATTATAACACTGCTGTAAGGGAAAATGCCAAATAAGAAATAAGAGAACTTTTTATAATTACATTGGCAGAAATTAATGAGATGTAATATTTAGTGCTGTCGAATACCTGGTCAGGAAGCAACAGTTAGAACTGGACATGGAACAACAGACTGGCTCCAAATAGGAAAAGGAGTACATCAAGTTTGTATATTGTCACCCTGCTTATTTAACTTATATGCAGAGTACATCATGAGAAACGCTGGGCTGTAAGAAGCACAAGCTGGAATCAAGATTGCTGGGAGAAATATCAATAACCTCAGATATGCAGATGACACCACCCTTATGGCAGAAAGTGAAGAGGAACTGAAGAGCCTCTTGATGAAAGTGAAAGAGGAGAGTGAAACCAGAATTGAAAGAGACACATGTACCCCAATGTTCATCGCAGCACTGTTTATAATAGCCAGGACATGGAAACAACCTAGATGTCCATCAGCAGATGAATGGATAAGAAAGCTGTGGTACATATACACAATGGAGTATTACTCAGCCATTAAAAAGAATTCATTTGAATCAGTTCTGATGAGATGGATGAAACTGGAGCTGATTATACAGAGTGAAGTAAGCCAGAAAGAAAAACACCAATACAGTATACTAACACATATATATGGAATTTAGGATGATGGCAATGACGACCCTGTATGCAAGACAGGAAAAAAGACACAAATGTGTATAACAGACTTTTGGACTCAGAGGGAGAGGGAGAGGGTGGGATGATTTGGGAGAATGGGAATTCTAACATGTATACTATCATGTAAGAATTGAATCGCCAGTCTATGTCTGACGCAGGATACAGCATGCTTGGGGCTGGTGCATGGGGATGACCCAGAGAGATGTTGTGGGGAGGGAGGTGGGAGGGGGGTTCATGTTTGGGAACGCATGTAAGAATTAAAGATTTTAAAATTTAAAAAATAAAAAAATTAAAAAATTAAAAACAAAAAGAAAAAAAAAAGAGGAGAGTGAAAAAGTTGGCTGAAAGCTCAACATTCAGAAAGTGAAGATCATGGTATCTGGTCCAATCACTTCATGGGAAATAGCTGGGGAAACAGTGGAAACAGTGTCAGACTTTATTTTTTGGGGCTCCAAAATCACTGCAGATGGTGACTGCAGCCATGAAATTAAAAGACGCTTACTCCTTGGAAGAAAAGTTATGACCAACCTAGATAGCATATTCAAAAGCAGAGACATTACTTTGCCAACAAAGGTCCCTCTAGTCAAGGCTATGGTTTTTCCAGTAGTCATGTGTGGATGTGAGAGTTGGTCTGTGAAGAAAGCAGAGTGCTGAAGAATTGATGCTTTTGAACTGTGGTGTTGGAGAAGACTCTTGAGAGGCCCTTGGACTGCAAGGAGATCCAACCAGTCCATTCTGAAGAAGATCAGCCCTGGGATTTCTTTGGAGGGAATGATGCTGAAGCTGAAACTCCAGTATTTTGGCCATCTCATGCGAAGAGTTCACTCATTGGAAAAGACTCTGATGCTGGGAGGGATTGGAGGCAGGAGGAGAAGGGGACGACCGAGGATGAGATGGCTGGATGGCATCACTGACTCGATGGACATGAGTTTGAGTGAACTCCAGGAGTTGGTGATGGACAGGGAGGCCTGGCGTGCTGCGATTCATGGGGTCGCAAAGAGTCGGACACGACTGAGCGACTGAACTGAACTGAATACCCTTTTGTAGGCAGATAACTGCAAAATGATTTGTTGGATTATAGAAAAATGTAAAATACATTTATCCTTCAACCCAACAATTCTGCTTCTAGGAATTTATGTTATTTATGTGTTCATGTGTACAACAAGACACATTTACAAAGATACACACTGCACCACTGAAACAGCAACAAAAGACCCTGTATGTTCACTAATGAGAACAAAGCAGAACAAAATGATAGCCCCAAATCATGAAATACTCTTCAGGATCTAGACCTAAATGAATTAATAAGAAAATGCCTTCAAAATATCCTTAAGGTTAGAAATGTTTCATGCTTATTTTTGTTTAAAACATTCTATATATTTAAGCATAACAGTGTATGTAAAAATACACATATATCTGGGGGGAGTTGGACAAACTGGGAGAGCAGTATTGACATATATACACTTACTATATACATGTATAAAGTAAGTAGTTAGTGGGAAGCTGCTGTATAGCACGGGGAGCTCAGCTCCATGCACTGTGATGACCTAGAGGAGTGGGGTGGGGGAATTGGGAGGAGGCTCCAGATGGAAAGGATACATGTATTCATATGGCTGACTCCCTATCACAACACTGTAAAGCAATTATCCTCCAGTTACAAATAAAAAATTAGAATTGTGCTCTTAACTGAAAAAAGTAAAAAAATATAAAAAATACACATATATCTAATTCCATATGAGAAGTTCAGAAGGATACCCACAATTTGTTAAAAATAACCAATTATGGAAAAGAACCTTAGAATTTAGGTATAAATAAAGATGAGTTATAAATTTCCCTGTATGTAAGTTTATATTATTTGAATTTTTTAGTAAGAGTTATATTTTACTTATGAATTAAATACATATATTTTAAGTGACAGAGGCTTTTAACCTGAACTCATGATCCTTGACTCCTCTGTGATGTGGCTTTGTGATGGTTACCAGGGGATCCATAACAGGTATAAACAAATCAAAATTACTTCTTTTCCCATTAACTTGAAAATAAACTTTGTGGAAGACATAATTTGTTAAATTGCAAGAATATATCACCAAGTAGCTTGGAAAATCATTTTGCAAAATTATAATATCTAGATTTCTTGAAATAACAATGTGTTATTGTATCCTGTATGATTGTGCCTATTTAGTTGTTTATATCAAGTCTTAATGGACTTGGAAAATGGTGCCATTCATTATATATTGCCCACATTTCTTTTAATATTTTGAGAAAAGTTATAGAATAATTCAGAATTGCGTCTTTCTTCTTTCAGTATGAGTTCAGATGAAGCAGACGATGTCTCTTGGCATCTAGTTTTTGTTTGCTCTATCCTAGCTCTCATGATCAAAGACTAAATTCATGTTTTTTTCAGTTGTTTTTGGAAATTTCACAGGACTTAGAAATTTCAAATGGCAAGCAGTTTCTTTGTTAACAAAAGTTGTGCTTGGGAAAAAAAAATCGTGTTTGATTTACAAATGGAGCACCTGTGATGTTTCATGAGCGATCTGCTTTCTTGCTTGTTCAAAGAAAGAAGAATGTCCTGGCAAACTTGACCTATTGAATTTACAATTTCTCTGTACTTCCTCCTTAAAGCCACTAAAACAAAGAAATAAACTGAACAAGAAATGAAATGACATTAACACACAGGAAGATGAGAGGAATGGGAAATAAGAGTGACAGATGAATGATAAGATATTTTAGGAAGCTTGAAAATGAATGCAATTGTGAAAACTGACTTCACAGAGATAGGGAAAACCTAAGACAAAATGGGGGAACCTAAAAGGAAGAAAATAATGTCCTCAAATTTTTAGAAATTTGAGATAGCTAGGACATCAGAAAGAGGGGGCTAGAAAGGAGACATAAAAAACAAAGAGTTGAGGGACTTCCCTGGCAATCTAGTGGTTAAAAATTCTCCTTCTGGTGCAAGGCGTGTGGGTCCAATCTCTGGTTGGGGAGCTAAGATCCCACATGCCTCTCAGCCAAAAAACCAGAGCATAAATGACAGAAGCAATATTGTAACAAATTCAATAAAAGACTTTAAAAATAGTCCACATCAAAAAGTCTTTAAAAATTAAAAAAAAAATCTAATGTAAACTTTACAGGAACAACAGTGAGCCCTTTATCTTCACTTTCTTGCCCATGTTTCTCGGACTAGGATCTACTTTTATGCCTTCGGATCTGGGCAGAGAGCAGGAGGACAGAAAACTCCAACAAGGTTGTTCCAAGAGCTTCTGGAGTAGGGACTACAGGCACAGCTGGGTCTGTCAGAAGCGTCACATCAAGAAAATGAGGATGGTGTGAGGTCTGCGCACTGAGTGGTGTAGCCTGTTCTCTGCAGAATGTCTAAGAGGAACGGTCTACAGACAGTTGGGGAACCACCAGTGAAAAATCTGAGCAGCCATCCTATGATGGATGAATCATGCCATTACTCAATGAATCATCTTCTGCTCATTGAATTCCAACTAGTTTTTATTACCTCATTCTTAAATATAAACAGACATTGGAGGACATCCTATAATAATAACAGTAATTAAAAAAAGAAGCAGAGGTCAAAATAAACATGCAGAGGAAATAAAGAGCAAAAAGAAGAAAATTAAAGAGAAAAAATTACTCAAGAGAAAATGCAAGAAGCAGAAGAGACCATGAAAAGAAATCTCTGGACAGAAATGAAATAGGAAACTTTCAGGAAAGGAGAAATGAAGTCATTCAGAGCATAAAAAAGTACAGATAGTAAACTGAAGTGGAAAAAAAAAAACATTACTGGAATATTTGAAAGATGAAATGGAGAATCTGCCAAGCAGCAGAATCTAGATACTGAGAAATAGGAAAGAAAGGATATGAAAAGTGGAATATCAATACGGAGGTTCGATATCTGACTTGAAAAGAAATAGAGACCTCTATGAAAAATAAGGAAGAGATCCATTGTCTGCTCTGTTTAATCACTGAGAAGGACTTGGTTCTGATAAGCAGTTTGTTGAGTTTGAAGTAATAGTAGGGAATAAAAACTGAAGTGATCATTAAAGTAAGACAATTATTAACACTAGGGTAAACAAGCACTGTCCAAGAACTGTAATTATGGCAAACAACTAACCTTAACTATGAACACTAATTGCATATTCTGCATATTCACAACACATAAACACTGAATATTAATTTCACTGTTAATTTTTACATAACTAAATTCTGAATTCTGCTGGAACGTTAAGTGTACATAGAGTGTGATATAAAGGAAATATACTCTTATTTTCCTTTGTAGCAAATTAATAGGAAACTTCACATATTTAAAAAATCCAGCATAATGTGATAGCAATTTAGATACAGAATGTAAGTCCCAAACAGATTTCCAAAGAAAGTTGCCTCTGAGGAGCTGGAACTGAACTGGGGGTAGGGATGGGTGGGGCAAAGCTCTTTTCCATATGTTTTATGTAATTGTCAAGCTTCTAAATGACATCTGTGAATTACATTGATAAATTTCAAGTAAACTATATTAATAACTTCAATTATAATTTTTAACTATGTTGATAATTTTTTTCTTTTTAAACATGATTTTTACTCATTTACTTGCAAGAGAAGAATTTTGCATTTATGTCAATTTTTTAAAAAAATTGGAGTATAATTGCTTTACGACTGTGTTAGTTTCTGCTGCACAACAAAGTGAATCTGCTGTATGTAAACATATATTCCCTCCCTCTTGGAGTGAAATGCGTTTCAAGTGAAGGTGTTGGGACAAGACACATGATTTTGGATTGTCAAGTTTGGGATTTGGCTTTATTCTACTTACAAAGTTAGCTTAGTATGTACTTCATGGGTACTGACTGCCAACACAGGTCCCTGGGATCAGAGACAGGAGTGAATTACTCACTACAGCCAAGCAGCAGGTGCCTCAGCACATTGGCCCAACTTCTGCATGGTCCTCCAGTCTCCTGGGAACAACACAGCAGACACAGATGGACACAACACATCCAGGGATCTGCCACACAATTGTGGACACTGAGACTGGGGAATGCACTGCTTTCATAGCAAGCAGCAAGCAAGCCTTCTCTTTGTCCACGGGAATGTGATCTCATCTCTCAGAATTAGCAGCTACGCAAACAACCCTGAGAAATAAATGGTTCAGGAGAAAGTATCGTCAGAGCCTTCCATTCTCAATAGACCCAACAGGAGGTAAATTTACTTACCGGCTGTGGTTTGGGACAAGTCTCTTTACCTGTGAAAGGGTCATTTTTCTTCTTACATGCATGATGGTGAAAATATTTGCAATCATCTATGTAAATCACCTGGATAGTGCCAGGCATACAATTAGCACTAAAGCTTTTATTTTTATCTTTCTGAAGAGAAAATAAAACCCCCAAAAGTTTAAATTCTGGTCTTTTCCAGAATCCATAAATGAGCAAATTTGTGAACTTTTGTGAATTGTCAGTCTAAGCCTTGGTTTTATCACTTGTGAAATGGGAATGGTAAATCCTCATCACTAGATAATAAGCACATTATTGGCAGTTCAGTACTATCTACTGCTTCCTTTACTGCAAGCGCACACCAAGACATCCAGCTGTACTGTTTATACTGCAGAAGCATGATTGTATTAACCGTCAAATACCAGGAAGGAACTTTCAGTTCAGTTCAGTTCAGTTCAGTAGCTCAGTCGTGTCCAACTCTTTGCGACTCCATGAATCGCAGCATGCCATCACCAACTCCCGGAGTTCACTCAGACTCACGTCCATCGAGTCAGTGATGCCATCCAGCCATCCCATTCTCCGTCGTCCCCTTCTCCTCCTGCCCTAAATCCCTCCCAGCATCAGAGTCTTTTCCAACGAGTCAACTCTTCACATGAGGTGGCCAGAGTACTGGAGTTTCAGCTTTAGCATCATTCCTTCCAAAGAAATCCCAGGGCTGATCACCTTCAGAATGGACTGGTTGGATCTCCTTGCAGTCCAAGGGACTCTCAAGAGTCTTCTCCAACACCACAGTTCAAAAGCATCAATTCTTTGGTGCTCAGTCTTCTTCACAGTCCAACTCTCACATCCACACATGACCAGAGGGAAAACCATAGCCTTGACTAGATGGACCTTTGTTGGCAAAGTAATGTCTCTGCTTTTGAATATACTAGGTTGGTCATAACTTTTTTTCCAAGGAGTAAGCGTCTTTTAATTTCATGGCTGCAGTCACCATCTGCAGTGATTTTGGAGCCCCCCAAAATAAAGTCTGATACTGTTACCACTATTTCCCATCTATTTTTAAATAAAAAAGCAAACTTATTTCACTTGATGCTTTTAAAAATTTTTCTAAAAATTTGTTTTTAATTGAAAGATAATTACTTTACAGAACTTTGTTGTTTTCTGTCAAACATCAACATGAATCATCCATAGATATACATATGTCCCCTCCCTCTTGAACCTCCCTCCCATCTCCCTCCCCATCCCACCACTCTAGGTTGATACAGAGTCCCTGTTTGAGTTTCCTGCGCCATGTAGCAAATTCCCATTGGCTATCTATTTCACATATGGTAATGTAAGTTTCCATGTTACTCTTTCCATACATCCCACGCTCTCCTCCCCTCTCCCTGTGTCTGTCAGTCTGTTCTCTGTGCCTGTTTCTCCACTGCTGCCTTGCAAATAAATTCATGGGTGCCATCTTTCTAGATTCCATATACATGCATTAATATATGATATTTATCTTTCTCTTTTTGAACAAACCGCATATGTCTTTTACCTTAATAACATATAGTGTATGAAAATCATCATTTTTTATGTTACAGAAATGCACATTTTCAAAGTCATTAATTAGAGAACTCATTTTCATGAAAAGCATTCTAATGCCCTTGAAAGGCAGTAGACTTAAAGGTTAAAGGCATAGAATCTACAGCTAGACTCTCAGATCTATTGATTCAGCTCTATCAGTTTCTGCTTTACATATCAGGAGAGTTAAGTCTTAATCTCCTCATCTCTCAGTAAAGGTAGCATCACTTACCTGTAAATTCATATTAAGAAATAAATGAATTAAGGCATATATGAAGTGTTTAAAACAGTGCCTACCACACAGTAAGCAAAAAGTATTACCTAGTATGATATTACAGATAATATTTCAATGCTTATAGTTGAGGCAACTGTCCTTATAACAGTACATTTAGAAATATTAAAAACTAATAAAATGCTTATTGTTTGCAAATAAAGCCTAAAGTGGAGTCAAAAAGCCATTTTACAAAATACTTAAATTAATGGTTGGGACCACATACTCTGGGCAAACAAGCAATGCTTGTTTGAAATTGGTAATACCTTGATTTTAATGAGGTGAATTGTTTAGAATAGATTACAGTCATAGTCTTTTTTTTTTTTTTTTGACATTGCTGCTTAACTGAGCCAAGATGTTTTAAGGGAAAATGAAAGAAACACACATCCTGTTTGCGTGTCTTGTTTCAGAAAAGAGAACGCCATGTCCTCTCTTACACAGTATTTCCTAAACCGTAGAATGTGATTAATTACATCTTGACTTAGTTTTCTTTTGATGTGGTCAGGACAAATCTTTAATTTATATGTTTTAATAAAGAAATGCAGGATCACACTCACCAAGGTGACACATTTTTTCATCCCTGTGCTGTTAAAGAAGCTATTGTATTATACCTTAAACAAAAAGAAAGTCAACAAATGGATTTTTATTCAGGGTATGATTTATGACAGAAATCCTACAAACAGTGTTTTTCATTGCCAAATAATTCCTTCTAAGTATCTTTTTTTAAAAAAAAAAAAGAATTATGCAATGTCCATTTTTTATTTTACGCCAGAAAAATACCAAAGATATGAATTTGACATCACATGCATGGTGAGAGCCTGGAAAAGATTCTAAGAATGCTATTTACTTCCATACAAAAGGTCACAGAAGTAATTCTCTAAGCCAATATTTGAAACTGGCTGGCTAGAGAGTCTTGGATGTTTGGGAAATTAATGAGTGTACGTTCAAATTGTACTTGTGCATATACTTCTAATAAACCTTTTCACAAGACAGAGAACATTGTGTCCAGCAGATTTTACAACTGCCTTTTGAAGAGAGAATTTTGCAGATGGACAATATCACAATGCAGGATCACTTAACCTAGCTGAGTTAGGAGAAAACTTGCTTTTGAAGAATCAATTCTGTGGGTTCTTTTAAGTGTGCTGTGGACTCTAACTTGAATGAATTGTCAGATGATCCCCTGGGACTCTTAAACATTCAGCAGCTTCACTCTCTGTCAGCTTATGCCTCTCAAATGACGTCACTGGGACCCTACCAAGAGTATTCACTGTCAGATGTACATCATTATAGCTTTATGTCTATGGCCCACATAAAAATGCTACTTCAGAGAATGTGGTTGCATTTAGTAGAGCTGATGGTTATTTTTTGCTAAAACTTAATTTTTTAAATAAGTGATTTAATCCTGTCATCTTTGTGTGCATACTGTATAATTTGGGGGAGGAGGAAATGGGGAGGGGTAGTGAGAATGTACTAGTAATCCTTAATAACTAATGCTGATTGTTTACTAGGTGTCAAGCACTTGACTGAGCATTTCACAGATTAACTAATATATTGCTCACAACCTCTCTCCAGAATGGTCACAGAGTTTAGATGAATGACTCAGCCTACAATGTCCACTAATACACTGCATTTCAGTGGGAAAGCTTTTCAATAAAAGGGGCTGGCTAGATGGCACCCCACTCCAGTACTCTTGTCTGGAAAATCCCATGGATGGAGGAGCCTGGTAGGCTGCAGTCCATGGGGTCGCGGAGGGTCGGACACGACTGAGCGACACTTTCACTTTTCACTTTCACGCATTGGAGAAGGAAATGGAAACCCACTCCAGTGTTCTTGCCTGGAGAATCCCAGGGATGGGGGACCCTGGTGGGCTGCCGTCTATGGGGTCGCACAGAGTTGGACACGACTGAAGTGACTTAGCAGCAGCCGCAGAGATTTCTTAGAAAAGAACTTCATTTGAATAAATTTGGATTTATTTGGATGTGGACTTCTTTTTCTCATATCCAGAAACTACAAACTATTGGTAATTCATGAAGATAGATAATCCCTGAAGTCATGTACTCTTTAAAGGAAAAAAAAAAAATCGAGCAGTGAATTACCTGGAAAGTCAACATTATAATACATTCTGACATGAGGAAAAGTAGGGTTCACCATCATGTCATCTCACTTTGTGTGAAGTCACATCAAAAGTTTGTTTGCTGAACACAGAATATGTCACACGTGTTTGAGAGGGCTATTTTGTGGACCTAATACAATGTGGTGAAATGCTCTAATTCCACAACAGGGAAGCCCTAATAACGAGAATTTTGGAGTCCTCTAGATCCAGAGATTTTTTTCCTGCTGGATGTTCACTGAGAAGATCTTCAGTGTAGTTACAAAGACAGTAAAAGATGTCACATGAAATTACTTTCTGGCACTCAGTCTTTTCACATCCAGATTCCAAACCTTGGATCTGTTGGGTTGGCCAGAAAGTTTGTTTGGGTTTTCTGGTAATATCTTATGGAAAAACATAAATGAACTTTTTGGTCAACCAATACTTGCCTCAATGATGTTTTCTCTATGATATGGGGGAATTTTGTCTTTGGGGCTTTGGCATCAATTTTATAAAGCTTACTCTCAAATATCTTTTTAAAAAGGGTCTTTTCTGGAAATAGAGACCACTCTTAGATATCTCCAGTACTATCTAAAGGAAAGCATAAATATAAAAATAAATAACTGTGATTAGATGTTTATATATACAGCTTTTCTTCCCTCCAAAACTAGATTTATTTAAAGGATAGTTATTTCACACTATATATACAAGCTGGAGCAAATTTTCTTGAGTAGATGTTAGCCACAACCTAAACAGCATTGTTTTCCATTGTATCCTGAATAATAGAATATTAACATGATATAATAAATTTCTTTATAAAATGATTACTTTGAATTCTTTCAGGTTGACATTAACACTCTCCTGTCCAATGGATCTCAAGAATTTTCCGATGGATGTACAAACATGTATAATGCAACTGGAAAGCTGTAAGTAAGAATAACATAAGTTTTCCTTAATATTAAAAAACAATAGTAGATATAGATTTCTCTCAGAATACTCGCTGAACATCATTCTCAGAATACCATCTTACCCTCCTTCTCTCAGAATTCCCTTATACTCTTTCTCATGGATAATGAAATCAAACCCTCCCTCACTCAGATATCCTTTCACCAAACTTCTCAAAGTAATTTCTGTTATCATTCTTCTAAAAATTACCTCTGATTCTTTCAGAATTCTGCAGACCCTCTTCTTTCTCTCAGAATTTCCTCACTCTGCTTACTCTCAGAATTCTCTTGGAATCTCCTTCTATGTCTCACATTTCCCTGACTCTCAATCTTTCTCCCAGAATTACATGGAATCTCATTCTTCACAATAATATCTCAAATCTCATTTTCTCAAAATTCAATTTCAATTTCAAGGTGTAAAAATTCCCTCATACTCAACTATAAGCAGGATTCCTTTCACCAAAGGAAACCTGACAGAAAGACTGAAATAAGTATAAAGTTCCTTCACTCAGAATTCCCTCCTACAAACCTCACTCAGAATTTACTCAGAAAAGTCCTACTTTCTCTCAGAAATCTTTCATTCTGTCAGATTTCCCTCGAAGACAAGTCCTTCTTTCTGTCAGAAATCTCCTATCTCTCAGGTTCCCCTAGAAGAGACTTTCTGTCTGTCTAAAGACAGAAAGAAAGACAGAAAGAAATCTCCGTCTTTCTGTTAGGTTTCTATAAAATAAGTGAAAGTGAAAGTGAAGTTGCTCAGTCGTGTCCGACTCTTTGGGACCCCATGAACTGTAGCCTATCAGGCTCCTCCGTCCATGAGATTTTCCAGGCAAGAGTGCTGGAGTGGATTGCCATTTCCTTCTCCAGGGGATCTTCCTGACCCAGGAATCGAACCCCGGTCTCTTGCATTGCAGGCAGATGCTTTACCATCTGAGCCACCAAGGAAGCTTTTATGGATATCATCTTTCTGTCAGGTTTCTATCACAAAGAAATCCTTCTTTCTGTCAGAAATCTCCTTTTTTTTTCCTATCATGTTTCCATCAAAGAAAAGTCCTTCTTTCTGGCATATCTCTTCTTTCTATCAGGTTTCAATCAGAAAGGGTTACCCTGATATTCAGTTGGTAAAGAACCCTCCTGCAATGCAGGAGGCCCCGGATTGATTCCTGGGTCAGGAAGATCTGCCAGAGAAGGGATAGGCTACCCACGCCAGTATTCTTAGGCTTCCCTTGCGGCTCAGCTGGTAAAGTACCTGCCTGTAATGTGGGAGACCTGGATTTGATCCCTGGGTTGGGAAGATCCCCTGGAGAAGAGAAAGGCTACCCACTCTAGTATTCTTGCCTGGAGAATTCCATGGACTGTATAGTCCATGGGGTTGCAAAGAGTTGGACACGACTGAGCAACTTTTACTTCAATCAGAAAAGTCCCTCCTTCTGTCAGAAATTGCCTTCTTTCTGTCAGGTTTCACTCACAAAGAAAACCTTATTTCAGTCAGAAATCTCCTTCTTTTAGTCAGCTTTCCTCAGAAAAGCCCCTCTCTCAGCCAGAAATCAGCTTCTTTCTGTCAGGTTTCTCTCACAGGAAAAATCTTCTTTTTGGAAGAAAACATCTTCTTTCTTTCAGTATCCCTCAGAAATATTCTTTCTGTCAGAATAGCCTTCTTTCTATCAGGATTCTCTCCCAGAAAAGACCTGTCTGTCAGAAAACTTCTTTTCATCAGGTTTCCCTCAGAAATGTCCTTCTTTCTGTCAGGTCCCCCCCCCCCAAAAAAAAAAAACCCACATTCTTTCTGTCAGAAATCTTCTTCTTTCTGTCAGATTTTCCTCAGAAACGTCCTTCTTTCTGTCAGTAAAGAACTTCTTCCTGTCTGATATCTCCTTTCTGGCAGTTTTCCCTCAGGAACATCCTTCTTTCTGTCAGAAATTCTTTCTGTCAGGTTTCTCTCCCAGAAAAGACCGTGTTTCTGTCAGAAATCACCTTCTTTGTGTCAGGTTTCCCTCAGAATCATCCTCTTTTTCTGTCAGAAATTGCCTTCTTTCTGCCACATTTCTCTCCCAGAAAAGACCTTCTTTCTGTGCGATATCTCCTTTCTGTTAGGTTTCCCTCAGAACACCCTTCTTTCTGTCAGAAATCTCCATCTTTCCATTAGGTTTCCCTCAGAAATGTCTTTCTTTCTGTCAGAAATTGCCTTCTTTCTGTCAGATTTTGCTCCCAGGAAAGACATTTCTGTCAGAAAACTCCTTCTTTCCATCAGGTTTCCCTCAGAAACATCCTTCTTTCTGTCAGGTTTCTCTCCCCCAAAACATACTCTGTCAGAAATCTTCTTTGTGTTAGGTTTCGCTCAAAAATGTCTTTCTTTCTGTCAGAAATTGCCTTATTTTTGTCAGGATTCTTTCCCCAAAAAAGACCTTTCTGTCAGAAAACTCCTTTTCATCAGGTTTCCCTCAGAAATGTTCTATCTGTCAGAAGTTCCCTTCTTCCTGTTAGGTTTATCCCCCCCAAAACACATTCTTTCTGTCAGAAATCTTCTTTGAGTCAGGATTCACTCAGAAACATCCTTCTTACTGTCAGAAATCTCCTTTTTTCTGTCAGGTTTCTTTCCCAGAAAAAACCTTCTTTCTGTCAGAAATCCCCTTCTTTGTGTCAGGTTTCCCTCAGAATCGTCCTTTTTTTCTGTCAGAAATTGCCTTCTTTCTGTCACATTTCTCTCCCAGAATAGACCTGATTTCTGTCCAATATCTCCTTCTTTCTGTTAGGTTTCCCTCAGAAACACTCTTCTTTCTGTCAGAAATCTCCATCTTTCCATCAGGTTTCCCTCAGAAACATCCTTCTTTCAGAAAGTGCCTTCTTTCTGTCAGGTTTATATTCCAGAAAAGACCTTCTTTCTGTTAGAAATACCCTTCTTTGTGTCAGATTTCCCTCAGAAACTTCGTTTTTTTCTGTCATGTCAGAAATTGCCTTCTGTCAGATTTCTCTCCCAGAAAAGACCTTCTTTCTATCAGAAATCCCCTTCTTTGTGTCAGGATTCCCTCAGAATCGTCCTTTTTTTCTGTCATAAATTGCTTTCTTTCTGTCAGGTTTCTCTCTGAGAAAAGACCTTCTTTCTGTCAGGTATCTCCTTCTTTCTGTTAGGTTTCCCTCAGAAATACCCTTCTTTCTGTCAGAAATCTCCATCTTTCCATCAGATTTCCCTCAGAGATGGCCTTCTTTCTGTCAGGTTTCTCTCCGAGAAAAGACCTCCTTTCTATCAGAAATCCCCTTCTTTGTGTCAGGATTCCCTCAGAATCGTCCTTTTTTTCTGTCATAAATTGCTTTCTTTCTGTCAGGTTTCTCTCTGAGAAAAGACCTTTCTGTCTGACATCTCCTTCTTTCTGTCAGGTTTCCCTCAGAAACATCCTTCTTTCTGTCAGAAATCATCTTCTTTCCATCAGATTTCCCTCAGAAATGTCCTTTTTGTCAGAAATTGTCTTCTTTCTGTCAGGTTTATCTCCCAGAAAAAAAAAAAAACAAACCCTTATTTCTGTCTGGAATCTTCTTTCCATTAGGTTTCCCTCAGACACATCCTTCTTTCTGTCATTTGTCAGAAATCACCCTCTTTCTGTGAGGTTTCTCTCCTAGAAAAAGACGTTCTTTCTGTCAAAAATCTCCTCCTTTGTGTCAGGTTTCCCTCAGAAGCGTCCTTCTTTCTGTCAGAAATCACCTTCTTCCTGTCAGGTTTCTTCAGAAAAACATTTTCTTTCTGTCAGAAATCTCCTTCCTATCTAGTTTCTATCTGAATTCTCTTTTTTTTTCCCAAAAAATATTCTAGGAAAAAACATGTAAAAATTAGTAGATTTATAATATGGATGATATATATTATTTGTTTTTTAGTTTTTTTCTGACATTTACTGAAAAGACATGTTATTTTGCACCTGTTATGGATTGGTATCTCTCTTACATTCTATACACTCTATATTGCCATTTAAAGTAAATTTCAAACTAGAAATGCCATTTTTGAAGATTAAGAAATATCTATTCTCTTTATATTCATCAATGGTAAAATGGATGCTAACATTGAAAAATATGGTACTTTTTAAAATGAAGCATGTGCTGGAATCCAAACATTGTTATGTGTTATTTCTCATACACACAACAGAACTGTTGTTATTGTCATGTTTCCACCTGTGTAAATCGTTACTTTGAGTATATTTACCCCAATTTATTGAGGTGATAAGTACAAACTACACCTTCTTTCTGTCAAGTTTCTTTCCCAGAAAAGACCTTCTTTCTGTCAGAAATCTCCTTCTGTCAGGTTTCCCTCAGAAATGTCCTTCTTTCTGTCCAAAATATTAACACATGAAAATTTTAGGTCCTTTTCTTTCTTTAAACTTATCTGTTTATTACCCCAAACTTGGTTGGTTTTAAGTTTTTAATGCCATGCACAAAGGCGACATTATGTAATATTTTTGTGAAAAATATTATTTGTGAAAAGTGATTTTGTGAAAAATCATATTTAGAAAAAAATGCCTGTTTGACATATTCTTTTAGAAAAAAACTGCAGCTGGAACTTCAGAATTGGTGGCATGAGAGTCCAGGCCTGTAGTGTGGTGAATCTGCCACTAGAGGGCATGCCTACTTCATAGGGGGACTTGCTGCCAACCCTGCACCCTGGTTTTCTCTTAAAGTAAGGAAGTGCAAATACCTATTTCTTTGATAATAAAATTTAGCAGGAATATAATATAACATCTTCTTGTTAAATTTAAATACATTACATAAGTAAGTGGATTAATTTCATTAATATAAGTTAATTAATGTGAATATATTAATTTACTCAATTAATATTTACATTTTATTAACTTAAATATAGGGCTTCCCTGGTGGCTCAGAGGTTAAAGCATCTGCCTGCAATGCAGGAGACCTGGGTTCAATCCCTGGGTCAGGAAGATCCCCTGGAGAAGGAAATGGCAACCCACTCCAGTATTCGTGCCTGGAGAATCCCATGGATGGAGGAGCCTGGTGGGCTACAGTCCACGGGGTTGCAGACTTGGACATGACTAAGCGACTTCACTTTCACTTTCAACTTAAATATTGATCACACCCGTGGATAAATTGAATGAAAGGAAAATAAAAATTTAGTTTTAATTGGAAGAGCTATTTAGCAATAAGAATGGGAGGTTGGAGTTGGGAGTAGGAAGCAATACAGGATTCCTAGCAGTGTTGATTTCTAACTCTACCTAGAAGGCATTCTAAAGACAGGTATCTTTGTTGCAAAATTAGGTACATGGAGAGTATGGAGGAAAAAAAAACATATGAAAAATAGTCTAAGACAGACTGGTTCCCTAATTATTAATTTAAGAATACTAAATATTATCCAATAGTGAGGAGCTGTGGAAGATTTAGGAGCAAGAACATGAGTTGGTTAATATTATGCTCTTGAAGATTCTCTCATACAGATGAATCAAGTTATTTAAGAAGGTTCCATAATATTCCAATAAAAAGAATAAAAGTAGGAGCAAAGAGGAGCAGTATGGAAGGTATATACAATACAGATTGATGCTGTAGAGGAAGCAAAATGTTATCTTTACCTTCTTAGGCTCCTCAGCCTTGGCCTGAAAATTAAGCAGAAATAAAACATGAACAGAAGAAAAGGATACACATTTATTTAATACAAGTTTTACAGAAGGAAATGAATAGTCAAGGAAGTGGCAAAGCCTAAATTCTTTTATACCAGGTTAAACAAAGAAAAGCGAGAAGCAGTTGTGGAAAAGTAATGCTATGTGAGGAAGCGAAAGGAAGATGAGAATTATTTTAACAAGATCTGTACAGAATTCTCTTGGCTTTGATCCCCTGTTGAAGAGTGTTTCTTTTTCTCCTAGTACAAGGAGTACATCTTTACATGGAAGTTTTTAATCTACTGTTTTCAGAAAGAAAAGGAGAGATTAAAATGCCCTTCTCACACCTGCTGTTTTCCAGGTGCCTTTAGCTTAAAATCATTCTTCTGCCACAAAGTGGATGCAAAGTCTCTGATTGCCCAGTTAGTCAGAGACAAAGAGCTTAGATAAGTAGAATCATTTTGGAAATACTGACAGAGAAAAAAACAGAATGAGAAGTAAATGTTAAGAGGAATATTGATAAATCCAGTCTTAATATATTTGTGATTTGGGAAATGTACATAAAAAGCCAAAGGAAGGAGTTAGCACTGAAGATGTACTGTTTTTTGTAATATAATTTTAATTGAAGGATAATTATATTACAATGTTGTGTTGATCTCTGCTGTGCAACAAGGTGAATCAGCTATAAGTATACACATATTCCTTCCCTCTGGAGCCTCCCTCCCACGCCCCATCCCACCTCTCCAGTTCATCACAGACACAGAGCTGAGCTCACTGTGTTATGAAGATGTACTGTTATGAGCCATCTACAGAGTAGTTCAACAAGATGAAATTTCTAAAGGAGAGAGTATAGAGATGCAAGCAAACCCACAAAGAAGAACCAACTCTTAAGAAAGACCTACATTTAGAGGTTGCTGTTGTTCAGTTGCTCATACGTGTCCAACTCTTTGCTACCCCATGGACTGAAACATGGGGTAAAGACAGGCTTCCCTGTCTTTTACAATCTCCCAGGGTTTGCTCAAGTTCATGTCCATTGAGTCAGTGATGCTATCTAACCATCTCATCTTCTGCCATCCCCTTCTCCTCCACCCTCAATCTTTCCCAGCATGAGGGTCTTTTTAAATGAGTTGGCTCTTTGCATCAGGTGGCCAAAGTAGTGGAGCCTCAATGTCCATCCAATGAATATTCAGGTTTGACTGGTTTGATCACCTTGCAGTCTAAGGGACTCTCAAGAATGCTCCCCAGCACCACAATTTGAAAGCATCAATTCTTCTTTCAGCTCTCACATCTATACACAACTACTTAAAAAAACATAGCTTGACTATATGGACCTTTGTTGACAAAGTGATGTCTGTGCTTTTTAATACACTCTCTAATTTGGTCATTGCTTTCTTTCCAAGGAGCAAGTGTGTTTTAATTTCATAGTTGCAGTCATCATCCACAGTGACACTGGAGCCCAAGAAAATAAAATCTGGCATTGCGTCTACTTTTTTCCTCTTCTATTTGCCACGAAGTGATGGGAGCAGATGCCATGATCTTAGTTTTTAGAATGTTGAGTTTTAAGCCAGCTTTTTCACTCTCCTCTTTCATTCTCATCTAGAGGCTCTTTTGTTCATATTTGCTTTCTGCCATTAGAGGGGTATCATCTGCATATCTGAGGTTGTTGATATTACTCCTCGCAATCTTGATTTTAGCTTGTGGTTCATCCAGCCGGCATTTTGCATGATATACTCTGCTGCTACTAAGTCACCTCAGTCGTGTCCGACTCTGTGTGACCCCATAGATGGCAGCCAACCAGGCTCCCCTGTCCCTGGGATTCTCCAGGCAAGAACACTGGAGTGGGTTGCCATTTCCTTCTCCAATGCGTGAAAGTGAAAGTGAAAGGGAAGTCACTCAGTCATGTCCGACTTTTCTCTGCATATGTTAAATAAACAAAATGACAATATACAGCCTTGTCCTACTCTTCACAATTTTGAACCAGTCAGTTGTTCCATGTAGGGTTCTAAGTGTTGCTTCTTGATCTGCATATAGGTTTCTCAGGAGATAGGTAAAGTGGTCTGGTATTCCCATCTCTTTAAGAATTTTCCAGTTTTTTTTTTTGATCCATACAGTCAAAGGCTTTAGCATAGTCAATAAAGCAGAAGTAGATGTTTTTCTTGTATTCTTTTCCTTTTTCTATGATCCAATGAATGTTGGCAATTTGATTTGTGGTTCCTCTGCCTTTTCTCAACTCAGCTTATATGTCTGGAGGTTCTGGGTTCATGCACTGTGGAAGCCTAGTTTGAAGGATTTGGAGTATAACTTTTCTAGCATGTGAAATGAGCGCAACTGTATGGTGAGGAGGAGGGAGTGGCAAACCACTCCAGCATTCTTGCTGCGGGAACCCCATGGAGAGTATCAAAAGGAAAAATGGAAACTTTACCCTTAGATTAACCTGAAATGCTGAATCCTATCACTGAGAATTCCACTGAAATAAAGGAAGAATGTGGTCCATTTATATGGCCCAAGGTCAGATGTTTCCTTTATGAAATCTAAAGGCCTGTCGCACAGTCCAGGGGTCCCCATCCTCCAGGATCTAATGCCTGATGATCTGAGGCAAAACTGATGTAATAACAATAGAAATGAAGTACGCAACGAATGTAATGAGCTTGAATCATTCCCAAACCATCTCTTCCTCCCCCTGGTCTGTGGAAATATTGTCCTCCTCAAAAATGGTCCCTGGTGCCAAAAAGGTTGGAGACCACTGCCATGGTCTACTTACTCCTCAAATCTCAACAGAGTTTTACCCAACTGCTTTTATTTACCCCAAATTTTAACATACCATTTTCTTCTGGTCTTGAATATCCTTCTTTCAACCTCAGAAGAGAATTCTGAAATAAATACAGTAAATGCTTGCTTTGGGTTGAAAAGAAATTGTGTTAGCTTATTTTTCCTTCTTTGTAGTAGTCATTTTTTTACTCTCCAAGTCCAGCCAGAAAATACAGGCCAGTTACTTTGACAATTTGCATTTTCCAAAATTTACATCAGTAGAAGCCTAATAAAATATAGCATTCTACAATGAAGCCCTGCTTTTCACTAAGAGTTTTATTTAATTTTAAAATAAGCTATAATTTGCACCCTGATTTTTGCTGGCAATATATAAAACTGAGTGGCATTTCTAGTGAAGCTGAACTAAATATTAAAGTGATCACTAACTTTGCTTCTCAGAATGAGATGTACTAGTTTAGTTTACTGAAGTTCAAGATTCAATACATGATTCATTTATTTTTAATTGACTGTATGAAGTAAAACTTAGGGCTATCTTTAAAAATAATTTTTCATTGATATTGCTGTTTTGCTTATAAAAGCATCTTACTTGTTTCCTTCATAAGTAGCTAATCTACAAGGGAAGGAAACACAGGTATTTTATAATTTAGACTACGCCCCTAAGGAATTTACAGTGCAAAGCAACGTGCAGAAATAGGGGTAAGGAAAAAAAAAAAGATTTAGTTTTCAGCTTTCATTTATGTCATAAATAAACTTTCTAAATGGGCAGTTTTTTTTCCCCTAGTTAAAAAAAGAAATGGAGGATATTTTTAATCTTGAAAGAATATTGGATAGTACTTTCTTTGAGTCATAATAAAGCTTTCTTGTTCATTAAAAGACTGTGTTGACTTTAAAAAATGTACAACATGAGAGTTGTGAGTTAAATTTTATTTGGGACAAAATGAGGACTTAGCCCAGAATACATATCAGATAGCTCTGAGATGCTGTTCCAAAGAGCCAAAGGGGCAGCGGGGGAATGAGTATGTATGTGATTTTGGTGAAGAGGGAATACATGCAATCAAACACATATTTTTTTATAGAAGGTTTCTGTTAGTCACAAGAAGCAGTCATCTCCATGAAGGATTGTAGTGCTTTTCTAGTTATGAGGAAATAAGAGAATTGGGCTCATAAAATCGGCGCCTGAAAATATCTATCTGCAGACCTGTTCTGCCAGTTTTTCCTTGAGCACAGATTGCCTCATTACCATTCTCCACCCTGAACTCCGTTCAATGGGTGTTGAAGATCAGCAGCTGCAGCAACACATGATTTAATCTTTGTAGAGGGCTTCCCAGGTGGCTCAGTGGTAAAGAATCCACCTGCCAATGCAGGAGGTGCAGGAGATACGGGTTCAATCCCTGGGTTGGGAAGATCCGCTGGAGAAGAGAAAGGCAACTCACTCCAGTATTCTTGCCTGGAGAATTCTGTGGACAGAAGAGCCTCAGCAGGCTATAGTCCATGGGGTCACAAAGAGTCAGACACGACTGAGTGACTAACACTTTCTTTCAGAGGTAAATAGCAAGTGCCTATATCAATAACCTCAGATATGCAGATGACACCACCCTTATGGCAGAAAGTGAAGAGGAACTGAAGAGCCTCTTGATGAAAGTGAAAGAGGAGAGTGAAAAAGTTGGCTTAAAGCTCAACATTCAGAAAACGAAGATCATGGCATCTGGTCCCATCACTTCATGGGAAATAGATGGGGAAACAGTGGAAACAGTGTCAGACTTTATTTTTTGGGGCTCCAAAATCACAGCAGATGGTGACTGCAGCCATGAAATTAAAAGACGCTTACTCCTGGGAATAAAAGTCATGACCAACCTAGATAGCATATTCAAAAGCAGAGATGTTACTTTGCCGACTAAGGTCCATCTAGTCAAGGCTATGGTTTTTCCTGTGGTCATGTATGGGTGTGAGAGTTGGACTGTGAAGAAGGCTGAGCGCAGAATTTTGAACTGTGGTATTGGAGAAGACTCTTGAGAGTCCCTTGGACTGCAAGGAGATCCAACCAGTCCATTCTGAAGGAGATCAGCCCTGGGATTTCTTTGGAAGGAATGATGCTAAAGCTGAAACTCCAGTACTTTGGCCACCTCATGCGAAGAGATGACTCATTGGAAAAGACCCTGATGCAGGGAGGGATTGGGGGCAGGAGGAGAAGGGGACGACAGAGGATGAGATGGCTGGATGGCATCACTAACTCGATGGACATGAGTCTGAGTGAACTGCGAGAGTTGGTGATGGACAGGGAGGCCTGGCATGCTGCAGTTCATGGGGTCGCAAAGAGTCGGACACGACTGAGCGACTGAACTGAACTGAACTGATGGTAAGTGCCAATTTGTAGTTGGCGACAGTATGGCATAGGATACATAAGCTATCACTATATCCAATAAACAGTATAATTCTGCATTTCACATCTAAAGAACAATGTAGATAATGAAAGAAGAAAACATCACAAGAGAAGTTAAAGAAATTTTAATTATTCAATTTGGAAAAGAAAATATGAGGAAAAAATTCACTGATGAAAGAATTCTTTCTGCAAAGGACAGCTTAAGTCCCTAAAATTATAGTAAAAGTTATTTATAAGAGTTAAAATGAATAAAAATTACTGACTGAAATTTTGAGAAGCTTTTGAAATATGCTTTCATGAGGTTTTCAAATAGATATATCTAAAATAGATTAGAGTTCTTTGCTATTTAATTTTTCAGATTCATTTCGAAACCATGTCTGATAAGATTCAGACTGGTTACTCTGGAATTTATGTTAAGACTAATTTTTAAAAAATAACTGGTTACAGTTATTTCCTAATAATCTCTATTGTTATTCAAGCTCTTTCACAATTTTAAAAAAGTGTGAATATTATTCAAAATAATATTATGCTTTTTGCCTGGCTAGTTAGAGATACAAATTGTTCTTATTTTCTGAGTAGTTATTACTTAAGCCTCTGTGGTTACAATGGTGGTTAGAAAGCAAGTTTTCGCAAGACAAAAATATTCACTAATGAACTGACTAGCTACTTGGAAAATCAGTTCCCACTTAAACATTAAATATTCCATTCTATTTAACACATTTATTTAACATATTCTATTTAACTCTTCTAATATGTCCATATATTTGTAATTTGAATTTTGCTAATTATTAGATATTCTGAGTGTTTGACAATATAATAAAGACCATGTAGTTACAAATCTTTCAAAAAGATAACGTCACAATGGTTTTATATTCATTCAGTTCAGTTCAGTTCAGTCGCTCAGTCGTGTCCGACTCTTTGTGACCCCATGAGTCGCAGCACGCCAGGCCTCCCTGTCCATCACCAACTCCCAGAGTTCACTCAGACTCACGTCCATCGAGTCCGTGATGCCATCCAGCCATTTCATCCTCTGTTGTCCCCTTCTCTTCCTGCCCCCAATCCCTCCCAGCATCAGAATCTTTTCCAGTGAGTCAACTCTTCGCAGGAGGTGGCCAGAGTACTGGAGTTTTAGCTTTAGCATCATTCCCTCCAAAGAAATCCCAGGGCTGATCTCCTTCAGAATGGACTGGTTGGATCTCCTTGCAGTCCAAGGGACTCTCAAGAGTCTTCTCCAACACCACAGTTCAAATGCATCAATTCTTCGGCGCTCAGCCTTCTTCACAGTCCAACTCTCACATCCATACATGACCACAGGAAAAACCATAGCCTTGACTAGATGGACCTTAGCCGGCAAAGTAATGTCTCTGCTTCTGAATATGCTATCTAGGTTGGTCATAACTTTTCTTCCAAGGAGTAAGTGTCTTTTAATTTCATAGCTGCAGTCATCATCTGCAGTGATTTTGGAGCCCCAAAAAATAAAGTCTGACACTGTTTCTACTGTTTCCCCATCTATTTCCCATAAAGTGATGGGACCGGATGCCATGATCTTCGTTTTCTGAATGTTGAGCTTTAAACCAACTTTTTCGCTCTCCTCTTTTACTTTCGTTATATTCATTACTTATCTGATTTAGCATTGCTGCTACTACTGCTAAGTCACTTCAGTTGTGTCCGACTCTGCGACCCCATAAACAGCAGCCTACCAGGTTCCCCTGTCCCTGCGATTCTCCAGGCAAGAACACTGGAGTGGGTTGCCATTTCCTTCTCCAATGCATGAAAGTGAAAAGTGAAAGTGAAGTCGTGTCTGACTCCTAGCGATCCCGTGGACTGCAGCCTACCAGGCTCCTCCATCCATGGGACCTTCCTGGCAAGAGTACTGGAGTGGGTTGCCATTGCCTTCTAGGTTTTATTTCCATTTAAATATCAGCAAGTTAAGGCTTACAAAGCTTAAGAGACTTTCCCAAAGTCACACAATTAAGAAGTAGACAAAGCAAATTCATGTGAATTAATAGCCCACAAACTTGCATTAAGCAGCATTCATTCAGTCACTTTGAACTCTATCTGACAATTTCAAAATATTTATAGTGTGTGACTATGGTATACATAATTTAGCTCTACAGTTAAATATACCCAGTAATTTTACTTGCTTTCTCAGATGAAAGGGCTTAGAGTTCCTTCCTCTGCCTATTTCTCCTCCCCTGAATGTCTTCCCTTGTACTACAATTGGCCTAAACCAAGTTGTGGGTTTCCCAGGTGACTCTAGCGGTAAAGAACCCACTTTCCAATGCAAAAGATGTAAGAGATGCTGGTTCGATCTTGGGGACAGGAAGATGCCCCTGGAGGAAGGCATGGCAACCCGCTCCAATGTTCTTGCCTAGAGAATCCCGAGGACGTGGAGCC